>NC_091435.1:3040986-3183486 GCF_964237555.1 Oryctolagus cuniculus | reverse complement strand
GGAGTGCTCCAGCCCTGATGCCGTCCGGTGCTCCCTCTCTGGCCTGGCTGTCAGGCACGACGTGGGCACCATGGACGACAGGGGAAAGACGTGAGTGTCTCCATCTGATCAGCCTCTGGCTCAAGCCAGCGAACGTCTCCACCCAGACCAAGACTTCCCTTAGAACACGCAGGGCCACTGCTCGGTGTTAGAATGGACCAAGACCTCGTGCAAGAAACTGCAAGACAAGACACCAGCCATTCCTTTTTTAAGATTTATTTGTTTGGAAGGTGGAGTGACAGTGAGAGGAGAGACATAGAGATCTTCCGTCCGCTGGTTCAATCCCCAAATGGCCACAGCAGCCAGGGCTGGGCCAGGCAGACGTCAGAAGCCTGGAACTCCGTATCCTGGTCTCTCGCACGTGTGGCAGGGGCCCAAGTCCTCGAGCCCTCTCCACTGCCTTCCCAGGTGTCTTAGCAGGGAGCTGGATCCGGCGAATGGGGCAGCCAGGACTCGGACAAGCACTCCAGGATGGGCCAGCATTGCAAGTTGGTGACATAACCCTGCAGCACAAGGCCCGCCCCCACCAAACCCTTCTTAACAAACCTCAAGAGTGATTAGAGGTGAGCTGGAAACACGGCCCAGGGGGCCCCACAGGCAGCTGCCACGGCCCGGAGGACGGCACAGTGCACTGGACATCACTTGTCGTCCCCTGGTCTGGAGCTGCCATTCCTGGGCCACTACCACTCCCAAAGAGGCCTGGGCACGAAGCCCTAAAAGTCTGCCTTCTGGGTAGAGCGACCACCTCTCCAGCTGTCCACAAAGCATGCCCCGAGCAGAGCTCCCGCATGTGCGTGACCGTTCGTCAACGAGAAGCTGGCCAGAGCACCAGGCCGCCCCAGGCGTGTGCCACAGGACACCGTTTGAGCCATCAGTGGCCCCAGGGGCCAGCAGGTGCCCCAGGGAGAAGCCGTGAAGGCTTCCTTTGAGTGAAAGAGCGAAACACGGAGCAACGCGGAGGCCACGTCCACGCGAGTGCTGTTGCCACAGCCGTTCTGTGACCATCAGACACTCCTGTTGCTCCAGCCAGGCCTAATTTATAAATCGGGCGTTTTCATAGGTGGCCGTGTCTAGGAAGAGGCGGGGGCTGGTACCAGCACAGCTTCAGGCAGCCCCTGGGGTCTTGGATCGTGTTCCCTGCAGGCAAGGGGGCGGGGGCAGCGGCTGGAATCTGTGTGGGGAGGGGAGCAGAGGGGGACGCCCACACGACTGCTGAGTGGCCGTTTGTCTGAGCTGTCCCTCCTGCTGTCCCAGGCCTCGAGCATGGCCCCTGGGCCGTCCCCTGGGGCCCATCTCTGCTCTCTCTCCAACCTGCTGGTCTGGCCCCGGTACCACCAGCCGAGGATCTGGTGCCTGTGAGGCGTGGACTCAGGAGAGCTCCATGGCGATGATCACTTCCAAGCAGCCTCCGTGACGTGTGTGACGTGGGGACCACGGGGCAGTGGCCCAGGAGGGGCCTCCAATCCCGCAGCCTCCTGGGTGCAGAGCAGGAAGCCCCTCCGTCCACTCTGCTTGCTGTGGCGCCCACGGGGCGGGGCTGGCCGGTCCCCACCACCCCCACTTCCTTACTCTGCTCCGGGTCTCCTGACAGCAGAGGGAGGGATTCTCCACTCTGCTGGGCAGTTCAGCAGAAAAACACAGAACTCACAAGGTGCTTAGGAGGGGCCCGAGCCCGCGGCTTTGTCACCAGGGGCCGTCAGCGTTCCTTCACGCAGCCCAACTCAAGGAGGACGTGTCCTCCCGAGGCGAGGCCGACAACGCGGCCAGCACCGGCCAGCTAGGACGTAACGCACATCAACCTCCGAGGGAGGATTCGGAGGCTGCAACCACACGTGTGAACGGAGGTCGTTAGTGTCCTCGGGAGAAGCTGCCGCCAGCGCCTGGCCCCCGGCCACACTGCTGCGGTCCTTACCCAGTGGCCTGTGTGGTCAGCAGCCGGGCACAGTCCCTGGGGGCACAGCCAAGCGGACAGGGGAGAAGGTAGTGCATGGCCTCTGCTTCTGCTCCCAGAGACGGTCGCAAAGGAGCCCCAGGCTCAGTCCAGTTCCCAGCCCCGTAGCCGGCGGCAGCCTCGGAGGCAGGTGTGCCGGGTGTCCGGGGAGGAGGGGCCCTGGCTCTGCGGAGGGCACGTGTGCACGGCCACCGTCCCCAGACGGGAGTCCCGGGAGCTCAGGTGGCCGCTGCCCCCTCACTCTTCAAGTTTTCAGGTCCCTCTGAAAATGAAGACAGAGGGTTTGTCTCTTTTAGCCCCTCAGGCTGCCTGTCCACTGGTACAACCCGCTGGGCCCCACGGGGTGCCCTGAGCGAGGTGTCGGCTGCTCCCCGCCATCCGTGGGGTCAAGCCTGGCCTCTGACAGCAGAGGTCATGGGCTCTGTGCGGCCGCCGGGAGAGAGGGGTTTGACCCACAGGGACAGAAGGCCGACCGGAAGCTGCCTGAGGCTGGGGGAGGAGGAAGCACGGGTGCGGAGTGGGCAGGGGTTCCATCTGGGGCAATGGAATGTTCTGGAGCCACACGGGCACTAAATGCCACTGGCTGTTCCCTTCAAGATGATTGATTCTGGGTGACGTCAGTTTCACCTCGATTAGGAAGGGGCAGAAGTCTTTGAACGCGGTCCAGGAAGTGGCGATGACAGAGTCCCGGCCAAGGCAGCAAATATTTGCTCTGAGCTGGAAGGGGCCCCCTGAGGCTGCCAGCCCGCCAGGCCTCCCTTCCCCGGGGCCCCCGTCCTGCCGCTGCCCACCCCCAAACCCCAGCAAGGCTCCCTGACCCGGGCCCCTGCAGCCCCTCCACTTCCTGCTCCTAAACAGGAACGCCCACTCGGAGGCTCCCAGCAAGGGGCCGGCTCCCAGCAGGCACGTGGAGCCCTGTGCACCTGCCGCCGCCTCATCCATAGTCACCCACACAGGGGCAGCCATGCTCGGCGCCCCCACCCCCAGAGGCCACCTCCCTGGCTTCCCCTTTGGAGGGGCAGGGTCCACCCTTCCAGCTCAGCCAGTGTCCCTCCTCCGTGCATGGGGTCCACGCCCACATGCTCACCTGTGCCCAGGTGCCTGACACCTGAGAGCCACTCAGTCACTGCTGGCTGAGTCAGCAGCCGCTCTGCCTGGCTCTCTGCCGTGGGACTCGGCGGCCCTAGAGGATGCCAGGGGTTGAGCAGGGGCCCAGCAGGAGCCGGGGAAGGCCTCACCCACCTCCAGCTGCTCGTGGATCCAGTCCAGGAAGGAGGTGATGCGGGTGTAGACCCCCGGCTTGTTCACCTCGGCACAGCCGATGCCGAAGCTCGTGGCTCCCACCAGCTTCCACAGACTCCTCTGCTGGCACACCAGGGGGCCCCCGCTGTCACCCTGCACGGCGAGGGGGAGGCCGAGGTTCAGGGGACGGCACTGCCACTCGGCGGCATGAACCCCGTTACAGTATCACATGCACCTGCCGGCCCTTCCAGAACTGACTCTGGACCCCAGCTGTGTCTCCCCTCCCAGACCCCAGACAAGGAAGCTGTGAAGGTCAAGGGCACCGGGTGCAGCCAAGGGCAGGTGCGCCTGTTCACCTGTTGTCAGCAGGCGCCATCAGTCTCTCCTGCTCTGACGTCGGGGCCCAATTCAGCGGTTCCCACCCACCCCTACCCCTCTGTCCCCTGACACCGTGAGCCCCTCCCACCACCCCTCACCAAGCAGAGTGGGCGCTCTGGGTAAACACGGGCCTGGCTGCCAGGAAAGGGAGGGATATCTTAAGCAAACTCTTGGCCACACCCTGTAAATTTGCCTTTCAATCCGTCACAGGGAAGCCTCGCAGTGAGCTGTCCCCAGGGGCTGGGCGCCGCCCGGGGTCCGTACCTGGCAGCTGTCCACGCCGCCCCTCAGGTAGCCGGCACACAGCATGGACGGCGAGATGACGCCGCCGTAAACCTCCCTGTGGTTGCAGACCTTGTTGGAGATCAGCGGGACAGCCGCGTGGTTCAGCACAGGGGAGGCGTCTCCTGCTTCCGAGCCGGGGCAGGGCGGTGCGGTGAGAAGGAACCCCAGCTCTGAGTGTCGCGTGCAGGGGCACCGGTGACCGGGGCCTGGTGCCACGTGGCCACAGAGAAGCCCCGGCCCGCGCGGTGTGACAGACTGCAGCTTGGAGCTACTAAGCTTGGGCCACCGCTGCAGCGGCAGGAGACTAGGACCCCGCGCTGGGCCAGCCTCACCCCCGACAGACCCCCCCCCCGCCCCGGATGGAACATTCTGGAACCTAACCTGGCCTGGCCTGGCCGTAACCCCACCATCTTCCTGTTCTGTGGGCTTGAAGGAGGAGACCCTCCCTCTCCACTCCCCTCGTCCATTCCAGGGGCAGTGGTCAGCGCTCCTCCAAGCCCACCCTCGAGCGTTCGAGGCATGGGGGTGGCTCTGCAAATCCCACGGGAGCTCCCAAACCCAGGCACACGCCCGCATCCGCAGCCGGGCCTGCGTGGTCCGATCCACGGTCCGCACTGGGCTGAGCGTGGCCCCTGGCCCTGCTCCTGCCGTGGACACTCGGGGAGACACAGAGACACCCTGGATTCTTGCAGGGCAGGCGTGAGGACAGGGCCGGGTGGGGCAGGAGCTCGGCCACACCCCCCCAGCTGGCTGTGTGCCCGGGAAGGACCCTCACTCGCTCCGTGGGAGGTGCCGTGGGCATCTCCGCTCAGGGCCACTCCAGGGGCCACTGGGCACCCCATGGACACAGATCAGTGCTGTGACAGAGCTCTGTGGGAGGGGCTTCCTGCACAGGCAGGCGGAGTTGGCCAGCCTGGGTGGGGGCACGCTGTACTGGAGCGAGGGCCACGGGGACGTTTGTGGTGGACACAGCAGAGTGCAGGCCGGGAGAGGGGCAAATCCACCCAGGAGCTGGAACCTTCCAGGAGAAAGGCCTCCGTAGGCCCGAGGAACGAGAGCCACTCTGGTGGCTGAAACCCCCGAGAGCGCTCAGGACCCCCAGGAGAGGAGGGGGCGTGGACCGGCTCCCCTCTCCCTTCACAAACCCAGCTTCAGATGGAGCTGGGAGCCCCCGGGGCCAGCCACAGGGCACGGAGCTGGGCCTCAGCCAAGCGGGCGGTCACCTCTGCGGGTGCTGGCGGGCGTGAGGGCCGGCAAGGCCCCTCGGACCCACAGACCCGGGCAGCCCCCTGACCAACCAACGTGTCTCAAGAGGAAAATGCTGAACTTCCAGGCAGGTGCCTGTGAACACACGCCATGTGACGGCTTGGGTGGGGTCTTTGCAGAGCTAAGGCTCTCAAGATGAGAACACCCTAGAAGAAGGGCGGGACCCGAACCCACTCAGGAGGGGCCGGTGAGGGGCGGGGACTCGGGGCAGAGCCTGAGCCTGGAGCAGTGGGGGGGGGGTGGGATCCTGCCACAGCCCCTCCCCCACTCCCGAGCAGGCCTCTCTGTGGTTCGAAGCCTCCCTGATTTGTCACACAGCCACTAGCGGGCAAGCGGCCGTGCCTGGGCCCCACGTGGAGGCGAGCAGGGCACGGCTCACCTGCGGCCGTTGTTGGCGCTGTCACCACGGCCCCTTCTGGGGTGGCACAGCAGTGAGAGCCTGGGGCTGCTTCCCCACTGGGCCGTGGCCGGGCGCACAAATGCACCCCCCAAAGCGCCACAGGCAAAAATCTCACTGGCTGCCGGCTCTGCTCTGAATAACAGGGCGAGGGTCGGCCCCCGGTAACAGGGAAGGGAGCGGGGAGGTGGGCACCCCGGTGGATCAGCGAGGGTCTCCCCTCCTAGGGTGCCCACGGCTCCTCTGCCACCTCCTGCTGTCCTGAGGTGAGCAGAACCCCGGCCCCACAGCCCCTGGCCAGTTGTGTGTGCTGGGTGGTTGACCAGTTGGCCAGCTGCCCCACACCCCAGCTGGGACCCCTGGGTTTTGAGTTTGGCTCTGATCTGAGACCACTGACCTCCATCCTCCGTAGCCCCCCATCCCGACGTCCAGCACACTTTCCCATCCGGGAAGTTCTCCTCGGAGTTGGGCAGGCACACGGGCTGAACCAGCTCTGTGAAAGCAGGACCCTCAAGTCAGTGATGCAGCCGTCGGAGGGAACGCCTCCATGTCTCCCGGGAAGGCGGGGCCCTGGCTCGCAGAGGCTCCGCCCCCCAAGCCCCTAAGACCCTCAGACAGCCCTGCACTGCACGTGGCAGCCTGACTGTGGAGGCCCAGACAGGAGACGGCTGAGGCTTTGGGGGCCCCACGCTCTCGGCCGCAGGTGCAGGGAGACGATGGGGTCCAGCCAGGACTCAGTTGTATTTGCCCACCTGCAGGCAGGGGTCAGACATGGCCGTGGGCATGCTGGGCGCTGCACGGCTAGGCCAAGGGCATCTGTGCCGTCTCACAGGCCACACAGACACACGCCAGGGCACGGCTGTGACACAGAGTGCCGTGTGTGCCAGAGCTACGTGCGCCCTTGCTCTGAGACGTGCCAACCCGTCATGGGCAGGACCGGAATGTGGGTGCAGAGGGGATAAGGGGGCCCTGGGGTTTGTATCCCAGTCCACGTGCTGGCCCTCACTTGGTGACCACCGCCAAGCGCATGGACGGCCCAGCTCCGCCCTGACACACCTCTCTGGGGATGTCTGCTGTGAGGGTGTGCGAAGCGGCGGGCCAGAGCTCCAGCTGCTCCCGGGCCTGGCCGCTGCTCCAGGCAGAGGGGCGTCCACCCACGGAGCCCTCCCTGCCCCCCAGGCGCCTGCCTTCCTCGGGAAGGGAAGGGGGCTTTGGTTGACTTGGGAGGAGGCTTGTGGCCGCAAAGTGCTAGAAAGTTCTCTGATGTCACAGTGCTGGTGTCTGTCCAGGGGGCGGGATCTGACTTTTTCAAGAAGCAAAGCTGGACTCAGCTGCTGGCTGGCAGAGAACTTTCTGGAGGGCCGGCCTGGGAGGGCTCTGGCAGGCGTGTCCCATACTACAAGCACCTGGACAAGGGGGCACTTTGTCCACGTGGGCAGGTGACTTCCCACCTGAGACGGGGTGGGGGGGGGGCCTGGAGAACCCCTCACTGCCTGCAGGTGGCGCCAGCGGGGCACACATGGCAGACCAGGTGCAGGGAGGAAGACTAAAGGTGTCACTGTCCCCACAGCTCGGGGGCGGGGCCGGGATCCCCCAGCTGGTTCTAACCCGGGAGAGCCCCTGCCTCCGCAGGGCATTGTACGGGATTCGGTCTGCTCCCCAGGCAGCCACCACCGAGAGTCCCTCGTCACACAGAGCAGGGCAACCTCAACTCCAGGGAGAAGGGACAGCCGGACGCCGGGCGCCAGGACAAGCAGCTCCCCTAAGGGGCTCCCCCGAGGTGGTCCTGGGCTCCCCTGACGTGGACAAAGACAAGCATGGACGCACCGTCGAAGGTGAGGGGCCCGGCCAGCTTCATCAGGGCGATGTCATTGCCGAGCCTCTTGGGCTTGTACTTGCTGTGGTAGACGATTTTCTCCACCAGGTGGGAGGGGGCCGGGCTGTCCAGCAGGGAAACCAGACCCACCTGGACGGCCCAGGACGTGGGGAGGTTCAGGCTGCAATGAGAAGAGCCGGCCATGCAGCTCCTGGCCGCCCAGGCTGGGTGGGTGCTCGGCCCCCCAGGAGCACCGCCCCGGGGCCCACGGAGTCCTAGCCAGGCCCCGGCAGGACGCAGCGGCCCTCAGGCAACAAGCAGCCGGAGGAGGCTGGGACGACGGAGGCCGTCATGGCCATGTTCTCCGTGGCTTTCTTACATGCTAAGGCCCCATAGAGATGGCTCTGGGGAGACGGGGTGCCCGCCACGTACCCTCAGCTGGGGCTGGCAGTGTGGACTGGCGAGTTAAGCTGCCACCTGAGACACCCGCACTATATCAGAGTGCTGGTTCGAGTCCCAGTCACTCCACCTCAGCCCAGCTCCCTGCTAATGCAGCTGCGAAAGCAGCAGAAGATGGCCCGAGTGCTTGGACCTCTGCCACCCACCCCGACGGAGCTCCAGGCTCCTGGCCTCAGCCTGGTCCAGCCCTGGCTATGCAGCCATTCAGCCAGCTGGGATAAACTGGCTGATGAAAGATCTCTCCCCCCCTCCCTCCTTCTCCCTCTCTCCCTCCCTCCCTCCTTCTCCCTCTCTCCCTCCCTCCCTCCTTCTCCCTCTCTCTCTCCCTCCCTCCCTCCCTCTCCCTCTCTCCCTCCCTCCCTCCTTCTCCCTCTCTCTCTCCCTCCCTCCCTCCCTCCCTCTCCCTCTCTCTCTCCCTCCCTCTCTCTCTCTCTCCCTCCCTCTCCCTCTCCCTCTCCCTCTCTCCCTCCCTCCCTCCTTCTCCCTCTCTCTCTCCCTCCCTCCCTCCCTCCCTCTCCCTCTCTCTCTCCCTCCCTCTCTCTCTCTCTCCCTCCCTCTCCCTCTCCCTCTCCCTCTCTCCCTCCCTCCCTCTCCCTCTCCCTCTCTCTCCCTCTCCCCCTCCCCCTCCCTCTCCCCCTCCCCCTCCCTCTCCCCCTCCCCCTCCCTCCCCCTCCCTCTCTCTCCCTCTCCATCTCCCTCTCCCCCTCCCTCCCTCTCTCTCTCTCTCTCCCTCCCTTCCTCCCTCTCTCCCTCCCTCCCTCTCTCTCTCTCTCTCCCTCTCTCCCTCTATCCCTCTCTCTCCCTCTCTCCCTCTCTCTCTCCCTCTCTCCCTTCCTCTCTCTCTCCCTCTCCCTCTCTCCCTCCCTCTCTCTCCCTCTCTCCCTTCCTCTCTCTCTCCCTCTCCCTCTCTCCCTCCCTCTCTCTCCCTCTCCCTCCCCCTCCCTCTCCCCCTCCCCCTCCCTCTCCCTCTCCCCCTCCCCCTCCCTCTCCCCCTCCACCTCCCTCTCCCCCTTCCCCTCCCTCTCCCTCTCCCTCTCCCCCTCCCCCTCCCCCTGCCCCTCCCTCTCTCTCCCTCTCCCTCTCCCCCTCCCTCCCTCTCTCTCTCTCCCTCCCTCCCTCTCTCCCTTCCTCCCTCTCCCTCTCCCTCTCTCTCCCTCCCTCTCTCTCTCTCTCTGACTTTCAAATAAATAAGTGAACCTTTTATTAGAAACTGTGCCCCGCCCGCCGTGGCACCACTCCCTGAGTGTCGGTTGCAGGGTCCTCAGGGATGAGCCAGGGTCGCGCCCAGGGTCTTCTGCTTTGCTGGGCGTCTTCCTGCACAAAGCACCCCTCCTCCTCCCTCCCGCTTATCAAATGAGCCGCGGGGTCCCCAGTCACTCGCAGCCCCCAGTGCTGGGTCTGTGGCCGGGGGAGGGGGGGGGGACACTGCTCCCGCCTGCCGCCCGCGCCCCAGCTGACTCAGGTCGGGGTCGGGGTACTCACTCGTAGACACAGTGCGCGGCGGTGACCACCCACAGGGGCGTGATGACCGAGCCCCCGCACAGGTGGTAGCCCTGGAACTGGAGGCTGACCTGCCAGGGCCACTGCGCCAGCGCCGACGCGTTCCCGCCGACGATGCGCGCCCTGTAGCCCAGCCTCAGGCCGCAGGCTGTGGAGGGAGGGCAGGGGCTGTGGGGACTCCACAGGGCCTCGGCTGGAGGTGGAGACGTCCCAGAGACCAGAGGGCAAGCGGGGAGGAGCCCCGCGCAGCAGGGACCCCGCTGGTGGGTGGGGCCTGCCCCTGTCCGTCAGCCAGGTCCCCCAGTGCCCGGGGAGCGAGGACAGCACCAGGACTGCCTTGTGCTGCCCTGACCCCTCAGACCCTGTGCCCAAGCAGGACCCTGCCCTCTGCCAGCAGCCAGGGGCGCCCGCCCTGGGACGGCCCACAGTGACGGGAGGCCGTGGACCTTCATCCTGCGGCTGCTCAGAAGTCGCCCCAGCCGTGTCTGCTCCTGCAGGTGAGGCGGCCACGGCTCCCCTGCTCTCCCAGGTCAGGGCACCCGGTGGGAAGGGACTCGGAGCCTGGCAGGGGGAGGGCAGGGGCCTGGCTGCCCGAGGTCTCACCTGTGCACTTCAAGGCGACCACACGACCCGAGGCACATCCCTCCCTAGAGAGGGAAAAGCGGGCTTGGTGATGCCTGGCCGAGGCCCATGCAACGGCACCTCTTAAAACCCTAACCTTGGAGTAGAGGAAACGCAAACTCCGTCCACCTCGTCCTGACGCAGGCCACCAGTCTACGGGGTCCCGCGACTCATCGGAAGGCCGTGAGGCCCAGCTGAGCTCTGAAGGGCAAATGCATCGACAGCCGTGGGCAGGGGCGGCACCTGGCCCGTGCCAGCGGCACTTGCCAAGGGCTCATCCGTGCCGGGCACACCGATCCTGGAAACCCTCCTTCTCCCTCCCCCTCCCTGCCCCCCGCTCACCTGCTCCCGCCCCCAGGCATCCCTGCACCGCCCACTAGGTGTTCCTGTACCTGTCGCTAACTCTCTTCCCTTCTCTGGTGGGGCCATGAGGTTGGGTTCTCTCTGAGCCCCCACCCTGGTGTCCGCACCCTGAGCCGACCCCCGCCCGCCTCTCGCGTCCTCGCGGACTGACCTCACGTACACGGAGTGCTGCAGCGCCATCACCTTGTCATCCGGCAGGAGGTGATTGACGGACACGAAGTCCCCCTGGAACTGCTCCTCCAGCAGGTGCACGCTGAGGTCGTCGGAGCTCACGTAGCTGCGAGCACGAGGGGGACGGGCGGTGCTCAGCCGACCGCGGAAGCACTCAGGTGCCACGGCCCCAAGTCACCTTGTGCCAGGAGTCGCGCTTGGTGGAGGTCACTTTGTCCCCACCCCTTCCCCAGGCCATCAAAGGCCTCCTTCTGCTAATAGAGTGATATCCACACGCCTCAGCAAGGCCTCGGATGACCCACACCCTGCCCGCCCACCCAGCTGCAGCCACTTCCTCCTGGTGGGGCAGTGACCACGCCCTGACCACGCTCTGCCCACCCGGCTGCAGCCATGTGCAGGGGGTCCACCTCCTCCTGGTGGGGATAGGTGGCCACACTCTGCCTGCCCAGCTGCAGCCACGTGCTGGGGGTCCACCTCCTCCTGGTGGGGATAGGTGCCCACATTCTGCCTGCCCGCCCAGCTGCAGCCACGTGCAGGGGGTCCACCTCCTCCTGGTGGGGATAGGTGCCCACATTCTGCCTGCCCGCCCAGCTGCAGCCACGTGCAGGGGGTCCACCTCCTCCTGGTGGGGATAGGTGCCCACATTCTGCCTGCCCGCCCAGCTGCAGCCACGTGCAGGGGGTCCACCTCCTCCTGATGGGGGCAGTGACCACACTCTGCCCACCCACCCAGCAGCAGCCACGTGCAGGGGTCCACTTCCTCCAGGTGGGACAGTGACCACACCCTGCCCGCCCACCCAGCTGCAGCCACGTGCAGGGGTCCACCTCCTCCTGGTGAAGGTGGGAGGTCCCACCCCGAGGCAAATGCTCTTTGATGTGAAGCAACCCCGGGGGCAGCTGGCGGTGTGGAGGGAAGCAAACGTCCCAGTGGGAGGGAATGGGTCTTCTGGGGAGGGGCTGGGACGTGGGACAGGACATGTGGGAGGAGCCACACCAGGGTGGCCGGGAGTAGCTGCCACCTTCCGTTACTCTGCACGAGACCAGAAGGCGCCAGCGGGCACTCCTGGCAGACACAGCAGCCTGCGATCTAGGGTGTCACCCGACTCCAGCCAGTGCTGCGGGCAGAGCTGCAGGGAGCAGCCGGGGCCCGACTGGCCCTGGGCTGGAGGAAGACGTCCCCACGGCAGCAGCCATGGCCATCGCGGGGCCCCCTCCCCCTGGTGCTGTTCAGCCTGCGTGTGGGGCAGTCCTGGCATGGGAGAGCTGACCGTGGCTGCCACAGCCATATTGTGCGGGTGGCCAGGGCGATGGGTGGGGGCTCATAGACCCCGAGTGCCACAACTGGGGGCCCACACACGGCCCACGGCCCAGGGTGATGGTGACAATGAGCACAAGCTCTGACCGTGTGTCCCTCGAGCCAGGTCCACCCCCACACACCTCTGGTCACTGGGTCCTCACAGCCTCCCAGCTGGTGCTAGCACCGTCTCTACCACTTGGGGGAAACTGAGGCATGAGTACTAAAACTTGAGCCCAGGCCCTCTGTCTTCGGGAAGCAGGTGCCTGGCCCGTGACGTGGCTAAGCAGAGAGGGCTACACAGAGTCATGGAAGAGGAACGGGGCAGGCAGTGCCCCTGGGCCTCCCCCACAGGCCACGGAGGAACACGGGGCCACCAGGCTGGGGTGCAGGCCAGAGCTGACGAGGGGGCCCTGACACTGGCATAGGGGCGGAACTGAGGGCATCCGCTGACCACGGGGTCCTGACGGCTCCTGGGGAAGCGTGGAGCCCCTGCCTGGGGTCTGCTGGGTGGGGAGGGGGCAGGCCAAGCCCAGCTTCCCCGCCTCAAGGAAGAGAGGCCCTAGGGTGAGGATGGGTGGGGTGGGCGGTGGGGCAGGAGGAGAAAGGGGCGCTCCTGGTGGTGGGTCCCAGGAAGAGAGCAGCTCAGAGGGACCAGACATGCCCGTGGGGGAGCACTCGGCTGCTTGCCACAGGTGCAGGGGTGTGCGTGTGTCTGTGTCTGTGTCTTTGTGTGTCTGTGTGTCTCTGCTTGTGTCTGCGTGTGTCTGTGTCTGTGTTTCTGTGTCTATGTCACTGTGTCTGTGTCTCTGTGTCTGTGTGTGTTTGTGTCTCTGTGTGTGTGTCTGTGTGTGTTTGTGTCTCTGTGTGTGTGTCTGTGTGTGTTCGTGTGTGTCTGTGTCTGCATGTGTCTTTGTGTGTGTGTTTGTGTGTGTCTGTGTCTGTCTGTGTTTCTGTGTCTATGTCTCTGCGTCTGTGTATCTGTCTGTGTCTCTCTGTGTGTGTTCTGTGTGTCTCTGTGTCTGTGTGTGTCTGTGTCTCCGTCTATGTCTCTGTGTGTCTCTGTGTCTCTGTGTGTGTTTGTGTGTGTCTGTGTCTGTGTTTGTGTGTGTCTGTGTCTCTATGTGTCTGTGTGTGTCTCTGTGTCTGTGTGTGTATCTGTGTCTCCATCTATGTCTCTGTGTGTCTCTGTGTGTCTGTGTGTGTGTGTCTGTGTGTGTCTGTGTCTCTGTGTCTGTGTGTGTGTCTGTGTCTCTGTCTATGTCTCTGTGTGTCTGTGTGTGTGTGTCTGTGTGTGTTTGTGTGTCTGTGCTGTGTCCCTGTGTCTGTGTCTGTGTCTCTATGTGTCTGTGTGTGTGTTTGTGTCTCTGTGTCTGTGTGTGTGTCTGTGTCTCCATCTATGTCTCTGTGTTTCTCTGTTTCTCTGTGTCTCTGTGTCTGTGTCTCTATGTGTCTGTGTGTGTCTGTGTCTCTGTGTCTCTGTGTTTCTCTGTGTCTCTGTGTCTGTGTGTGTGTCTGTGTGTCTGTGTCTCTGTGTGTCTGTGCTGTGTCTCTGTGTGTCTGTGTGTGTCTCTGTGTCTCTGTGTCTCTGTGTCTCTGTGTCTCTGTGCTGTGTCTCTGTGTCTCTATGTCTCTGTGTGTCTCTGTGTCTCTGTGTGTGTGTTTGTGTGTGTCTGTGTCTGTGTCTCTATGTGTCTGTGTGTGTGTCTGTGTCTCTGTGTGTCTCTATGTCTCTGTGTCTGTGTCTCTGTGTGTCTGTGTGTCTGTGCTGTGTCTCTGTGTCTGTGTGTCTGTCTCTGTGTGTGCCGTGTCACCCCCTCCTCGGGGCCCGGGGCACCCGTGTCCTCCCACAGCTATCGTCCCCTCCACCTCGCCGTGGCTGGACATGCTCACGCTCACCTTGGGAAGCCCAGCTGGGCGCAGGCGACCTCGGCGTGGCGCGCTCTCCAGTCGTCGGAGCACACGGTCCTCCACGCAGAAGCCGTGAACACCTGCAGCGCCGCGTGCTGGCCGCTCACCCGGACTGGCCGACGGACAGGGCGTGTCCCACGAGTGGCCAGGCAGCGACTCCCAGCCCTCCTCCCCCACGGCCGACACCCGTCTGCACCCCCACCCCCAACGCCCACCCCGAGCTGAAGCTGAGCCCCTGGATGCCCCTCGGCCGGGGCCAGGGCCGCTGCGTCCCAGCTGGGCAGGTGGCCGACACCAGCAGTGACCATCTCCCAGCCGGGAAGCGCGAGGCTGCCTTCTGCCGGCTCCTCCGAGGGCGACCTTACCGCACCGGTACTCGTCCTCCCCTTGCTTGCAGTCCGAGACCCCGTCGCACCGCGCGGACAGCTCGATGCACCTGAACGAGGAGCGGCACCTGTACTTCCCAGAGCAGTCGAAGTGGACTGAGAGAGGCAAGGAGACGGGGCGTGAACCGACGGCTCTGGCAGTGCACGACCCTGACGGCTGGCCCCTGCCAGTGCGTGCCCTTGAACTTGCCTCCTACTACGGAAGCCTGTCCTGAAATGGCAGCCCTGCCCAGTGTCTGCTGAATTCCCGGGCGGGGGCTGGGGAGGGGGACTGCCACTCCCCGCTTTGTCTGCGGAGCCACAAGTTAGGGCTCAGGGTCAAGAGAGGGCCTGCAGGGCCGCGGGCTGACCAGCCGAGCCGGCCGAGCAAGGCGCCCCTGCCGAGACCTGCTCGGCGTCCTGCCCGCTCTCACTGGGGGCGGAGCAGGAGTGGACCGTGGACCCCGCCTCCAGGGAGGGGCCACGCAGTTATCTCAGAGAGACGGGGAGAGAGGACCCTCCGTCCAGACGCCCCCCTCTTCCCAAAAGCCACATGCACCTTGCGATAAACATCGCTGGCTTGCCTGGCACAGCGTGAATGGGGCTCTTTGTGGCTTCCACCCTGGTGGCTCCCCCGCCCCACCCCGCCCCCTCGAGATCCTGTTCCACTGCTGCCTCTGGGCGCTGCTACCTGGGCAGGTGACCTGGTGACGAAGCCCCGCGCCCGGCCAACAGAGCCCCTGCCTAACCCAAGGTCCGCAAGCCAGGACAGCTTGCCGCCAGTAATTAAGGCTGCGTGGCCGCGGGGCGCTCGTGAGAGCCGGGGAGCTCATGAAAGTTTGAGCTCCTGGCGCGGGCGTCCGAGGGCCTCTCAATAATGCATGGTACTCACTGCCCAGGCCGACGGCCAGCGCCAGAATCAGCGCGATGATCCCCACGACGAGGACTGGAAAAAACTTCAAGGGCAGCAGCGACAGGATCTGTGCAGCCACCGCGTCTGCGTCTGCGAACCAGAGAGGAGCAGGCGTGCAGGGCGCCGTGCAGCCTCGGGCTGAGGATCCAAAGCCTTCAAAGGCAGCCACTCGCCCCCACCCGCCTCTGTGCGGGGATCGTCCCAGAGGACTGTCCCCAGGGTAGGGGTGGTGCCCTGCCTTGGCAGCGTCCCCAGCACAGCTACCTGGTGGTCCCAGCCCCCAGGACCCCAGGTTGCCATCCCATCTGGGAACAGGTCGTTAAGACAAGGTCCAGTGTGTCAGGCGCTTGACAGGGGACATCAGCTCGCAGAGACGCGGGAGGGGGCGGGCACAGAGCCGCACGGTGCCCTTGCAAGCCGAGGCCCAGCCAAGACCGTCGGCCAACACCAGGAACCACGGCAGCATCGGCCGCTGCATTTTAATCCAGGGTCTCTCACTTCTGGTGACGTCAAGTTTAAGGTTCCTGGGAGGGTGGGTGGTCCGGTGGGGCTTAGGATGTCCTGGCCATGGTCCACCTCCCCGGGGACTGATGGGGGCGGTTACACCTCCCATGGGAGAATAAAACCCCCATCCCTGGAGTGCCAGTTAGGGGCTGCACCCAGTGGTCCCCTCTCAAGTGGCCTTGGGGTCCACAGTCGCGAGGGAGAGCAGATGTCCCTATGCTGGGAAGACATAGGGGAGACCCCGCCCTGCCTGCCGCCCGCAAGGCCGGGAGGGGGCTCTCAGAGCCGCCTGGGTCCACCTACCCGGCGCCACAGGACTTATCTTCAGGTCGTCAAGGCCAAAGAGCGAGCGGAAGGAGAAGGGAGCTTCGGCGGCCGGCGGGTCGTTCTCGCCCATGGTGACGATCTCAGGGCCTCTGAGCTCCGGCTCCAGCTCCGCCTCCTGCGCCCAGGAGGAACAGGCCACGTTTGTTCCCCGATCCCGGGGCTGGCATCGGGTGCAGATTGTAAACCTTTGAAATCCACCAGGCCACCCCCAAGCGCATTCAGCGCCCGCCAATCAGAAGCGCTCATCTGGTGGGAGCGCGGCCCGCGACACAGGAGCTGCTGGGTCAGCGAAAGAATTCACGCGGAGTTCTGGCCGAACGGGGCCTTGCCACTGCCCCCGAGCCGGCCTGGAGGCCCGCGGATAGCGCGTTCAGAGAGAGGCCCTTGAACCAAGGTGCCGGATATTAGTCTAGGGAAGATAAGTCACCCCCAGAGCACCTTCCTGGCTGGTTTTAACCGGTGCCACACAAGCTACGCCCTCCGTCCACGCACACATGCGGTCAAGCCTTGATGCCCACATAACCTCTGCACCCCCAAAACACAGATGCCGCCGGGGGAGGGACGGCACCAGCGGCTCCCATAAGCCCAGCCCTGGCCCCGCTCACACAGGCCTGACCTAATTCAGAACCGAAGTGACCGAGCGTCCGGGCCAGTCCTCCCTGACACAGACGAGGGAGGTGCTGCCGGGAGCCCCAAGGTTTCCCAGGGAGAATTGCACTCTTCCCTACGGCCGTGCCGAGGGGGGGGCGGGCCTCTGTCCCGGCGGAACAAGGAAAGCAGCACCTGTCCCCAGTGAAATCCCGGCTCCCTCTCCCGGGCATCAGGCCCGGCTTCCGTGGGAGCCTCGGAAGCCCCAGCAGGCGCGTAAACCTGAGTGCTGAAAGCGTCCGTTTCTATCTCCTTTGTGTCTGAAGCTCCGGGGGAAATCGCCAAGCCGCTGACTACAACACCTGCACAAAGCGTGCTGAGGTTCTAAGCAAACGTGGGTTCCAGCCCCACATGCGTGGCTTTGAGGAAAGTCAGAAAGCCCCAAGTCATGCTCAGCCGGTTTGGGCGTCCGCTTGCTATCACCAGGTGGCAAGTTACGTGGTTTAGCTAAGGAACGGAACAAGAGCGCTCTCTGGGCGCTGGGGCGAGAGACTCCCCTCCCAGGCAGGCCATGGCTGGAGGCCGGCCCACAGGACAGCACCTGCCCCCGGCCAGTGCCCCGGCCAGCGCCCCCGGCCAGCACCCCCAGCCAGCGCCAGCCCTCCCCAGGCCCACCGCACTCACCACATCTGGAGCCGCCATCGTTCGAGGCAGGGACGAGCCCCTTTCTCATGATATAGGTGAGCGTGGTGGGCAGCAGGCCGCCCACGGGTCAGTCCGATCGGGCAGTATTTCCCCGAGTCACTCGGCCCCGTCGCCTCGGCCGTGGCAGCCAATGGCATCAGTGTAACCCAATCTGGACACGGCTATCAGGTGGCCCTGGTGTGCGGCTCCGGGGGCCGGGGAGGGACGAACGTGGCTTCCCTTTAATTAGTAAGCAAGGTACACGCCTTGCAGGAGCCGCCAGCCCCCGCTCTATGTAAAACACCGGGGAGGTGGGAGCCCCGCGGGTTCCGCAGCCCACTGGGCTCCCGGCAGGGTCCCGAGCACCCTCTGCACACAGAACTCTTAAACCTTCCTGGAGGGCAGGGGCCCCTTGCTGCGGGGAAGGGGCCAGGAGCCTGCCGGGCTGGTGGGGACTCCACCGCTCTGGCTGAGTCGGGCGTCTGGGTGCCCGGGGGACAGCAGGGGGACAAAGGAGCAGTGTGGGCATGGTGGGGGAGGGGAGAAGCGCTAGGGAGGGGTCAGGTAGTGAGGGTGAGAGAGACGGACTCTGGGGACAAGTGACATCCTAGCCGAGCCCGCAGGGACGGCACACCGTGAGTCCTGGGCTCCCACCGCAGCCGCGGAGGCCCAGAGCAGAGGCCACACTGACGGTGTCTGGAGGGCCCCGGGAGGGCCCGTGTGCCTGGAGAGCAGCGAGGAGACACAGCAGCCGGGGTGCGCAGGTTTATTTGTTTCAAAGGCAAAGTTACAGAGGTGGGGTCAGGGAGGACCTTCCATCTGCTGGTTCACTCCCCAAATGGCCACAACAGCTGGGGCTGGGTCAGGCGAAAGCCAGGAGCCTGGAGCTTCTTCCAGGTCTCCCACGTGGCTGCAGGGGCCCAAGGACTTGGGCCATCCTCCACTGCTCTCCCAGGCCACAGCAGAGAGCTGGATGGGAAGTGCAGCAGCCAAGACTCAAACTGGTGCCCGTATGGGAGGCCGGCACTGCAGACAGCGGCCTTACCCACTGCACCACGACGCCGGCCCCTGCTCCATTTCCAGGCAGTGTCAAGGCAGTGCTCCCCAGGAACCTGGTGCCACATTAACCCTCACCTCCCCAGACTTGTCCCAATGTCCCAGAGTGGCACCACCACCTGCTCTTCTGAGATCCCAGGCAAGCAGAAAACCAGCAACCCCAAAACTGGCAAAGGGGGTACCGTTTAAAGAGGAAAGACCCATCCAGAAGCAGACAGCCAATGCAGACCCCAGATACAAAGTTTACAAAGATCAGAAAGGAGGAGAAGAGATGTCATTATTTGAATATTACATCATTATGGACACAGGAGATCCAAAAGAATCTACAAAATATTAGAATTATTAAGTGAATTTAGCAAGGTCATAGGCTGTGAGCTTGATAAATAAAATCAGCTGCATTTCTTTCTTTCTTTCTTTTTTTTTTTTTTTTTTTTTGACAGTCAGAGTGGACAGTGAGAGACAGAGAGAGAGAGAGAGAAAGGTCTTCCTTTTCCATTGGTTCACCCCCCCAGTGGCCGCTACAACCAGTGCACTGCGACCAGCGCACCACGATGACCTGAAGCCAGGAACCAGGTGCTTCCTCCTGGTCTCCCATGGGGTGCAGGGCCCAAGCACTTGGGCCATCCTCCACTGCACTCCCGGGCCACAGCAGAGAGCTGGACTGGAAGAGGGGCAACTGGGACAGAATCCGGTGCCCCGACCAGGACTAGAACCCGGGGTGCCGGCGCTGCAGGCAGAGGATTATCCTATTGAGCCGTGGCGCCAGCCAACTGCATTTCTATACATAACAATTAGAGATGAAATTATTTAAAATACCATTTACAGTAGCATCGAAAACATAAGTGAAAAACCTGTGAACACTGAAGCCTTACAGAGAGAAGCAGCATAGAGATATACCATGTTCATGGAGCGGAAGATCAAACATCGTTAAAATGCAGTCAGAAACTGTTGAAGTCCACGCAGTCACCTGATTTGTAAGAATGTTCTGCCACTCACTGGGTGTTCAATGGGAAAAAAAATTTAACTTCTTCCCACCTCACACCATACAGGTACTTAAAAAGTTGGTGGAAGGAGGGGTCAGCATTGTGGTGTTGCTAATAAAGCCACTGCCTGTGGCAACAGCATCCCACACAGGCACTGGTTCACGTCCCAGCAGCTCCACTTCCAATCCAGCTCCCTGCTGATGCACCTGGGAAAGCAGCAGAAGATGGTCCAAGTGTTGGGTTCCCTGCCACTCACCTGGGCGACCTGTAAGAAGCTCCTGGCTCCTGACTTTGGCCTGGCCCAGTGATGGCCATTGCAACCATCTGGAGAGTGAACCAACAGATGGAAGATCTTTCTGTCTGTCCCTCTCTCCCCCTCTCTGTCTAAAACTCTGACTTTCAAGTAAATAAATAAATCTTAAAAAAAATTGGTGGAAAAATTGAGTTAAAAGATAAATTTATTTTGTTCAAAAAAATTTTGAAATTCACTCGTAGTTTTTCATAATACACAATTCATGAAGTTTTTGAAGACCTTTCATACATAAAACTAACTCAAATGGATCACAGAGATGGACAGGAACAGTAAAAGCAAGAGAGTTTCCAGAATGAAACACGAGAGACCGTCTTCATCAGTTCTGGGTTAACGACGAGGTCTTCAGCAGGGGGCAGAAGGCTCTAACCGGAGCCCCCACCCGTCAGCAAGAAGCAGCGAGCAACCCAGCAAAAACGCGAGCAGGCACTCCCCAACATGCACCGCCACCGGGAGGCTCTGTCTTCCAGAGCAGGGCAGATTAGAAACACAGGGAGACCACTGCACCCCCCGGGCACGGCCGGAATGACACCACTGCTCCCCCCGGGCACGGCCAGAATGACACCACTGCACCCCCCGGGGATGGCCGGAATGGCACCACTGCTCCCCCCGGGCACGGCCGGAATGACACCACTGCTCCCCCTGGGCACGGCCGGAATGGCACCACTACACCCCCCGGGGACGGCTGGAATGACACCACTGCACCCCCGGGCACGGCCGGAATGACACCACTGCTCCCCCCGGGCACAGCCGGAATGAAAGGGGCTGAAACACCAAGCATGCACCAGGGCTGGGAGCCTGCACGCCCGTCCCCAGTGCCGCGTGTGCCTGCACTGGGCGGACAGAAGTGCACACCCATGTCCACCGGGACAGGGACGCCCTCGGCAGCACTCTTCCTGGTAGTCCAGCCACAGAAACCACCCAAATGCACACGGCTGAGAAGTGGACGATGGGAGGGCGGCGGGTTTGTCCCAGATGACACAGAGAGACCCCAACTGCGTGAGCGTCACAGAGTCGGACGGAAGCATCCAGACCCGAGCAGGCACCTGCTCCGTGGTTCTGCCAACACGAGGCTCAGGAGCAGCCTCGGTGAACACACAGCGGGGACAGCGGCTGCTTTGTGGCAGGGAGGGGTGACGGGGGGCTTGGCTGGGCAGGTGCCGTAGAGGCTCCGGGAAGGTGCTAGAGCCAGGGTCCTCCAACTTTGCTTTACTGTTCTTTGTAAAGTCATTTATTTTTAATTTTTAAGATTTATTTATTCTACGTATCTGAAAGGCAGAGAGAGAGCTGTTCCGTCTACTTCCTGTTTCCGGGCTGGGCTGAGACTGGGAGCTGGAAGAGACCCCACCCAGGTCTCCCACGTGGGTGGCAGGGACCCGAGTCGCTGAGCCATGCCCACTGCCCCCCAGGATGCAGAGTGGGGCCAGGGCTCAGACCTAGGCACTGGGATGTGGAGCCCAGCTGTGCCGAGCGGCGTCTTCCTGGCTGCCCCAGTCACCCACGCCAGTGTCACAGACGTCTGGGGCCGGATCACAGTCGTACAGTCCCCGCCCCTCGAGCTGTGACATCTAAAATGTCCCCAGCTCGCACCTGCTGGCAGATCAGCGCCACTGCGGGCCCTGGGAGCTTGGGGTGAGCTCACTTCGCAGAGAGCCTGGGGCTGCGTGCGTGTGTGTTTGTCAGCCTTTCTGAACGCCTGTTAAACTGCAGGCTTGTACAGCCGACAAACCGTCACTGGATAACTGAGAGAGCCACCAAGTCTTAGAGCGGGAGGGACAATGGAAATGGGGTTGTCCCAGGGTGGTGGGGATTAAGTCCAGTGCCCACGGCGGACGCCCAGACCTGCAGCGCTCCAGCCCCTGATACTTGCATAAACGGTGTGTTCTGCGCACAGACCCGCGCACATCCCGCCGTGAGCTGGGAGTCACCTGTGCGCTCACGCTACGTAAATCAGGCGAACGCTTTGTTAACGGTTGTTCTGCGCGGCAAGGGGCAAAGTCATCCTGCTCAGCACAGGCGCCCTCCTTCCATCTGAGCGGGTTGAGTTCTTGGACGCAGACCCCGTGGGGGTCGGGGGCTGAGGGCAGTGTGGCTGACGTCCCCTTGGCTAATGCCCAGACAGCTCTGTGTGGCTCGGGGGAGGCAGCGGGCGCAGGGGAGAGGCCCCAGCCCCGATGTCCTCTGCTCCCGCTTCCCTGGGCTCCCACGCATCCCTGCTCCCACTCCCGCGTCAGTGTGGGCGCCGGGCTCCCTCCAGGCCGTGGCTGGACTGCAGGGCCGGCCCCGCGGGGGGAGCAGGGCCGGTGGGCGCTGCACCCAGCCGTCTGCAGAATGATCCTGACGCCAGAGCTCATGCAAACAGGATATCGGTTTCTGTCAGAGAGATCACAAGCAGCTTGAGGTTTCTCTGCGGGCCTCAGCCTCCCCTCGCTCTCCTCCCTGGCTTTATCTGCTCGGCGCAGCGTGCCGACTGCCGCGTGCGCGGCCGGCAGGAAGCGATGGCAGCAGGAGAGACGCAGCTCTACGCCAAGGTCTCCGGCAAGCTCAAGGGCCGCAGCAGCCCCTCGCTCCTGGACCCCCTCCTGGCCATGGGCTTCCCGGTGCACACCGCGTGAGTACCACCTCCTGCAGGGCTGGGGCCCACCCCTGCGGCCCTCCGCCCCAGAGCGGCAGCCGCTCGGGCCCTGACTTCCTGTGCAAGCAGCCGCCCGGCAGAGCAAGATGGTGTCCCCCGCGGAGACCCCTCGTCCCTCTCTGGCTCTGGGAGGACGGCTCTGCAGGCTGCCCAACGGGGGGACTTGTGGACGGGCGAACGTTAGCAGCCGTGTGTGGCTCTGGGGCCTGGGGACGCTGCGGGTGACATTTCCAGGTCTAGGGAGAGCCCTGGTCCTCAGGGAGACTTCTGAGTGCCCAATGATGAAACAGAACAGTTGAGGAACTACATAGGCTGGTCCAGTACCGCCTGCTGGTCCCCAAGGCCAAGGCCAAGGCCTGCCGTGGACACGGGCGCCTCGGGGAGAAGTGATGAGCTATGGCTTCCCGAGCAAGCCGGCGTCACGTACCTGGCCTTGCTGTTGGACAAGCAGGGAAAATACGACAGAAATGCGCTGTGGGTAACCTCGGCTTTGAGAGGGCGCAAGACCTCCTGACCCCAGCTTCCTCCCTCCCCTGGGAGGCAGCACTGACGGCTCACGTGGCTGGGGTCCTGCCACTCACGGGGAAGCCTGGGGCGAGTTCCTGGGGCCTGGCTGTGGCCCCTTAGCTGCTGTAGCGTGGACCCAGACTCAAAACTCCGCTCGCTTAGAAATGTGTTCTAAGTTTCTCACCTACACCTCCGTTCGAGACTGCACGCCAGGCCTCTGCGGGCAGCCACGTCCTGTGGGTGTTCCCCAGATGGCAGCGTGGCCAGCACCGCAGTGTTCCTCACCGAGCCCACCCGTTTCCCCCTCTCCCGGGCTGGGCTCCCTCCGGTTCAGTCTCAGTTACATTCAATGCAACGCATCCACCTTTCTGGCCCAGGGACAGTGAGCAAAGAGACCCCCGGGCTCCCACACAGCGTGACGAGCCCATGGCGAGGGTCCCTGCAGGGGGGGCTCCAGGGGCTGAGGATGCACCTGCCTTAGGCAGAGACATCACCCAGAGAAGGGGGCGTGACTGAGCCGAGCCTGGAGGGTGAGTGCCGATCTGCTGAGGGAGACTGGCACAGGGCTGCGTGTGTCAGGGTCCCAGCCAGGGCCCTGTCCCATCGAGGCCACCCCGGCGTCCACCCAGGGCGGTTTTTCTTGGGTGCAGAGTGTGGGGCAGTGCAGGGGTCGGTGTCCAGAGCTTGGACCCAGTACCCAGGCTGGAGCTGGGATGACTGGGGGGAAGCCAGCAGGAGGATGGGAGCAGCCTCGGGGGAGGGTCCTGGAGGATGGGGGAGAGGTGCCTGGCGAGAGAGACCCCCGCCCGGGAGTCACGGGGGGCTCGGCCTGCTACGTCTGCTTCCGAAGGAGCGGAGGCCCAGCCCTGAGTCTGCTTTCTGCTGTGTCTCCAGGCTAAAAGCATTGGCAGCCACCGGGAGAAAGACGGCGGAGGAGGCCTGCAGCTGGTGAGTGGGGCCGCTGGGGGCGTGGGCGGAGCTGGCCCGAGCCTGTCGGACCTGGCTCTGCAGGGGTGGCCGGGAAGCGAGCCGACCTCCAGCCCCCCCCCCCCCAGCACACACCACACAGCCCCCATGAAATGGAAAAACGGAGACCTTGGGACATAAAATCTGATTTAATCGAACTCTGTCGACACCGACAAGGACCTGCAGCTCCTTGGAGACGCCCGGAGCAGCTCTTGTCTGCCCACAGGGGTGGGGGTGGGCGCCCCGAGGCCTGGGCACCACGAGTGGGCTCCCCGAAACCCCGCCCCCAGGAGGGTGCCGTGGAGTCTGGTGGGACAGTCGTCCCGCTGTGACCTAGGACAGCCACAGCGAGCACCAAACGGTGACAACAGGGCCCGTGGGGCACAGGCAGGGGGATTGTGAGACTGCGAGCCCTGTGTTCTTAGGGAGGTGCCTCCCCCCAAAAAAACTCCAAGCTAAGGGCGGCACTTCAAAGCCCCCACAGGGCTCTGGGAAGCCCCCAGCCCTGCAGGCTCCTGCACCCCTGAAACCTGTGGCCTGGAGCCACGCCCACCGCTGGGAGGGGCACAGCCCAGAGCTGCCAGTAAGGAGCCGGGTCCTAGGTCCCCCAGACTCAGCCAGAATGGGCCCCACTAGCCAGGGAGGCCCAAAATGACGCCACTGGCACAGAAGAGGTGTTTGGGGTAGCTGGGGTGGGGGCGGGACCCGAACTTCGCTGGCAGCCCCGGGGGAGGCAGCGGTGCCTGTGGGTCCCGAGAACACGGTGGCCTCAGCACTCGGCAGATCCATTCCCGGCATCCGCTGAGAGAAACTCACAGGGCCTGGAAGAGGTGAGCCAGCCTTGGGGGACTTTCGTGTTTTTAGGATCTATTTATTCATTTGAAAGGCAGAGTTACAGAGAGAGAGGATGAAATAGAGAGAGCGAGGTCTTCCATCTGCTGGTTCACTCCCCAGATGGCTGCAAAGCCAGGGCTGGGCCGGGCTGAAGCCAGGAGCCAGCAGCTTCTTCCAGGTCTCCCACGTGGGTGCAGGGCCCAAGGACTCGGGCATCTTCCTCTGCTTTCCCAGGCACAGCAGGGAGCTGGATCGGAAGCCGAGCAGTGGGAGCTCAAAGCGGCTCACCAGGATGAGATGCCGGTGACGTGAACAGGGGTTAGCTGGCTGCACCGAAACTCCAGCACCAGCCCCACGTTTTGTGTTTTGTTTTGTTCTTTGTTTTTAAAAAATAATGTAAATGTCCATTCCAGTGGGAATGACAAGTGCAATGTTATGTAGGAGAAGACTTAAAAAGTTTATGGAAAATGGAATTTCAAGATAAGCTTACTTCAAAGTGCGAAGAATTGTGAACCCCTGCGAAGAGGGCTTTCTAAGAAGTTCACAGAAGCGTGCAGTATGGAAAGTCGTGCATGGATTTCAAAGTGTTTGCACCAGAATAGATTCATCTCCCAACTCCATCTCCACGGGCTTTCTGAAGTGCTGTTGTGTGAAAGTAACGGGCTATGCTGCGGCCTTTGAAAGATCCACGCTGGGGCCGGCGCTGTGGTGTAGCAGGCAAAGCCACTGCCTGCAGTGCTGGCATCCCATATGGGCGCCAGTTCATGTCCCATCTGCTCCACTTCCCATCCAGCCCTCTGCTGCGGCCTGGGAAAGCAGTAGAAGATGCCCGAGTGCTGGGACCCTGCGTGTGCGTGGGAGACCTGGAAAAAGCTCCTGGCTCCTGGCTTTGGATCGACACAGCTCCGGCTTTTGCAGCCATCTGGGGAGTGAACCAGCAGATGGAAGACCTCTCTCTCTCTTTCTCTCTGTCTCTCCTCTCTCTGTGTAACTCTGACTTTCAAATAAAATAAACAAATTTAAAAAAGAAAAGATGCACGCTGACAAAGCTGAGCGGAGGGAAAGTTCAGGGGAACCGCAGATCCGCACTGAGGTCCAGGCGCACGAAGGCCGGACAGCAGTCTGCGGTTTGTGAGGCACACGGAGAGCTACCTACTGGCTTGTTACTTAAGTTTCTTTATTTTAATATTTATTTTATTTATTGGAAAGACAGAGTTACAAGGGGGAGGGGAGACAGAGACACACACACGCACACACACACACACACACACACACAGATCTACAATCTGCTGGTTCACTCACTGCTGGTTGCAACGGCCTGGGCTGAGCCAGGCCAAAGCCAGGAGCCAGGAGCTCCTTCCAGGTCTCCCGCATGGGTGGGTGGCGCAGCACTTGGGGCGTCGCCCGCGGGTGAGTGGCGCCACGTGGGCCGTCCTCCGTGCTTTCCCAGGGGCATTAGCCTGCAGCTGGGTCAGAGGCGGAGCAGCCGGGGCTCCACCTTGCACTGCTCCGTGGCCGCCGGCGTCGCAAGCCGCAGCCTAACCAGCGACACCACGACGTCGGACACCTTCCATCCCTTAGAAATACTGCTAGCTGGACAGGTGGAGAGGCTGTCTACACTGCTAGCTGGACAGGTGAGGAGGCTGTCTACACTGCTAGCTGGACAGGTGGGGAAACTGTCTACACTGCTAGCTGGGCAGGTGGGGAAGCTGTCTACACTGCTAGCTAGACAGGTGGGGAAACTGTCTACACTGCTAGCTGGACAGGTGGGGAAACTGTCTACACTGCTAGCTGGACAGGTGGGAAGCTGTCTACACTGCTAGCTGGACAGGTGGGGAAGCTGTCTACACTGCTAGCTGGGCAGGTGGGGAAGCTGTCTACACTGCTAGCTGGACAGGTGGGGAAGCTGTCTACACTGCTAGCTGGACGGGGAGGGAAGTTGTCTACACCGCTAGCTGGACGGGGGGGAAGCTGTCTACACTGCTAGCTGGACAGGTGGGGAAGCTGTCTACACCGCTAGCTGGACAGGTGGGAAGCTGTCTACACTGCTAGCTGGACAGGGGGGAAGCTGTCTACACTGCTAGCTGGACGGGGGGAAGCTGTCTACACTGCTAGCTGGACAGGGGGGAAGCTGTCTACACTGCTAGCTGGACAGGGGGGAAGCTGTGTCTCGTGGACGGTTCTGGTCCGTTTTTGTGACCAGTGGGAAGCAGCAGCTCCTGTGGGGTTTGTCGTTCTCCTTCGTATTCAAAATACCTTCCTGAATGGAAGGAAATGGAACAGCCACCTACACTTGGCCTAGTTTTATGGTTTGGGCTTTTACATTTAATTTCAAGTTTGCGGTAAAACGAAGACATGAATATTTTTCCACTAAATGTGTCAGCTCCAAGGCTTTGGCATCGGATAGGCACGGGCCTGAGTGCAGGTGCACAGGGACGGAGGCCACACACTGGCCCCGCTGGGTGCGGCTCAGCCAGGGCCGGCCGGACACTCGCTGCCGCCGCGCGTGCCCGTGACAGGCTCAGCACATCCCGCCAGGCTGGGCAGGGGTCCTGGCAGCTGTTGGTGCTCGGGGCAGACTCCCGGTTGATGGCCTGGTCTCTGTTGCAGGCTGCGCTGCCACTGTGACGACCCCTCGCTCGACGACCCCATTCCCCAGGAGTACGCCCTCTTCCTCTGCCCCACGGGGCCCCTGCTGGAGCGACTGCAGGACTTCTGGAAGGAGAGCAGGCGCCAGTGTGCCAGGAACAGGGCTCACGAGGTCTTCCCGCACGTGACCCTCTGCGACTTCTTCACGGTGAGCCGGCCCAGGGCGTCCCGGTGGTCCCTGGGCAACCAGGCCGTGGTATGGGGCTGGGCGTCCCAGCGGCCCCCGTGCAATGAGGCCAAAGCCGATTCGTCCTGTCGGGATGTAGGGGGGCTGCCTTTGCCGTCGCTCCCGCCTTCACCCGCTGGCTCCTGCTCGTCCTGACACCCAACTCACAGCCCCTCCCCCCAGCACCCAGAGACCAGGGTGGGGGGCTGCCCTCCTGCTCTTCCTCATGCCCAGCTCACAGTCCCTCCCCCCAGCACCCAGAGCTCATGGCCCCTCCCCCCAGCACCCAGAGCTCACAGCTCCTCCCCCCAGCACCCAGAGCTCACAGCCCCTCCCCCCAGCACTCAGAGCTCATGGCCCCTCCCCCCAGCACCCAGAGACCAGGGTGGGGGGGCTGCCCTCCTGCTCCTCCTCACGTCCAGCTCACGGCCCCTCCCCCCAGCACCCAGAGCTCACAACCCCTCCCCCCAGCACCCAGAGACTGGGGTGGGGGGTTCCCCCCATGCTCCAGCCTCCGTTCTGACTGCAGGACCCACAGGTGCTCCACCCACCTGTGCCCCGAGACCAGCACAGGGCCTGAAGCAGGGCGGGGCTTCCTCCTGCCGAGGTGCCGGGACTGTGGCTGGCACAAACCCAGGGCTTGTCCCAGAGAGTGCGCAGGGGTTGTGGAGCAGAGCATACCCCACCGTGTGCTACACTACCCACTACGAGTCAGACTGCAGGCTCAGGGCAGGCCATCACTGGACTGGGTGCTGATGCTTGGTACTCCGGATGCTACAGCAGGCTACACACTCTTCCCTACGCCACACTGTATACTTTCTTTTTTTTATTATTATTTTTTGACAGGCAGAGTGGACAGTGAGAGAGAGAGATAGAGAGAAAGGTTTTCCTTTGCCGTTGATTCACCCTCCAATGGCCGCCGCGGCTGGCGCACCGCGCTGATCCGAAGGCAGGAGCCAGGTGCTTCTCCTGGTCTCCCATGGGGTGCAGGGCCCAAGGACCTGGGCCATCCTCCACTGCACTCCTGGGCCACAGCAGAGAGCTGGCCTGGAAGAGGGGCAACCAGGACAGAATCCGGCGCCCCGACCGGGACTAGAACCCGGTGTGCCGGCGCTGCAAGGTGGAGGATTAGTCTAGTGAGGTCTCCTTGCTTTTTACTCCTCCTTATTTGGTAGAGCCGTTAATCCTTTCATCTGAATTCCGAATATGCTCTGTCACAAACATACCTAAAGCATCACACCCTAAAATAAAGGAGCCGGGGGTCTGGGGTGAGGCAGGGGCTGGCAGCCGCTTCCCTAAGCCCCGCTGGAGGGACCGGGAGAAGGCACAGCTGCCCTGCCCCGCACTGGCCCGGCCGCGCTCTGCTGGCAGCAAACCAGCCGCTCCCCCAGGGCAGGAGCCCCAGCCCTGCCCAGCTCGGTGCTCGACACCGAGGGGAAACCCAGCCTTGGCAAGGAAAAGCTCCGCAGGCCCCCAGCCATCACCGTCTCTCCGGCCTGAGTCTTCAGGACCCCGGGGACCCAGGGCTGATGACAAAGCCAGCAAAGCCCACTCCCCTGGGGCTCTGAGCCCCTCCGCCACCTCTGAGGCTGCCGGGAGCTTCCAACACCACGTCCGGCCACTGAGCAAAGCTGTGACCCGGGGGTGGGCAGGTGGGAGGGAGAGGCCTGGCCGGGCGGGGGTGGGGGGCACAGAGCAGGGTACAACACACAACAGTCACATGTCCATTGGCATCTCCAACGCAGGCGCCTCCAGGCGCTCTGTTCCTGGAAGCTCTCAGGATCCCAGTGCCAGACGGGGGCAGAGGCAGGGCCTGGCGCACGGGGTGGGGGGGGGGGTGCGTCCCTCCACCCGCTGCACGGCTTCTGTGGGAGACACTGAGCGGGGAGGAGACCCGAGCTCTGTCGCATGCCCACAGTGCGAAGACCAGAAGGTGGAGTGTCTGTACGAGGCCCTGAAGAAGGCCGGGGACCGGGCCCGCGCCTCCTTCCCGCCCGCCTTGCCCCTGGCTCTCCACTCCTCCGGCAGCTACCTGGGCTTCTTCATCAGCGACGGCCCCGCCGACCTCATCCGCGAGTTCGCCATGGTGTTCGCCTCCGAGGCCTCCGTCTTGGCAGGTGGGCGGCGAGCCCGGGGCGGGGGGCTGTGCGGTCTCCAGCCGCTGGGGCTCCTCGGGTGGGACACCTTTTTGGGATATTTACAACCTGGTTCGTGGGTTGCACAAAGTTGCTTAAAAATGAGCCCTCTGGTGCTTTGTTGAATTTCGGGTTCCGCCCGTGGCTGCTTAGCAGGGCCAGGCCAAGCGATTTTGTGGCCTTGTACGGCCTCTGGTGGCCAGGCAATGCCCACCCCAGAGGTCAGCGTGGCTCCTGCTGTCCCGAGGCCACACGTCCAGTGGCGTCTCGCCTACTCCTCCGGGGTCTCCTTGGCCTCTTGAAACAGAGGTCATGCCTGCCAAGGGTGAGGGACCTGCGTGGGGTCCCTGGGCTGGGCTCAGCCTGTCCCCCGAAACTGAAGTCCACCAGGGGCCTCAGCTGGCTCCCTCGCGTGGGGCCCTGCCCGGGTAGGCAGCAAGGCTGGGTTTGGTTTGGGTGATCATCACTGTGCAGTGCCTGGTGCCCGAGGAGGCGGCCCTGTGGCAACCCAGGCAGACTGCAGTGAGGCAGCCATGCCGGGGGCTCCTGGGGCCACAGGAGCTGGGAGGGGCAGGAGAGGACCCTCAGAGGGTGCATGGCCCTGCCCACGCCTTGGCTTGGGAGATCTGGGCTTGGAGGCTGGGAGCATCTAAATCTCCCTTGACCGCTGCAGAAGCCCTAGGGAGCCGCTGCCCTCACCAGCCCTAGTGGAACCTGAACTTGAACCCTGCTCTCGTCCACGGCCTGGGTTTCACACTGACCGGCCCCACTTCCTGGGAGCGCCGGCTTTGACCTCACATCCATGTCCCTGCCCTGCCCTTCTCCAGCCCGTGCCCTCGGCCTGACCCTGAGCGGATTAGGAGGGGTCCCCTTGGGGACAAGCTGCCAGTCACGGCTCAGGTCGTCTTGGGTCCCCCTCGGGGCCAGGGTAAGACAAGGGCCCGTTCAGAAGCGGGTGAGTCACCGAGCCGGCGAGGCTGGTTCTCTCCCAGGTCACGCTCTCTCACCTGGCAAGCCCGTCCTCTCGCGCCTGCTGGAAATGTCACAGCGGGAATTCCCTGCCGACCACGCGGGCCTCGGGCTGCGGCCAAGCGGCTCAGGGGCTGCGACCCAGCAGCCCGCCCACCCACGGCGGGCAGGCATCGGGAGCCCCCAACCTCCTGCTGGCCTCCTTCCAGGGCATCAGACCCCGCGTGTCTGCAAGGGACTTGCGTGGCCAGGCCCCCGGTCACAACTGCCGAGAGAACTCTGGAACGGGCAGCTGGCCAGGCCCCGGTGCTCGGCCATGGTCCCCCTGCCCACAGGGGCCGAACGAGGCGTCAGTCTGGTCCCCTGGGTGGTCGAGCCAGAGCAGCCTCCGCGAAGGCACCGACTGCCTCCCCCAGGGTAAAGCTGCTGACCCCAGGCCCAGGCTGCCCCCCGACCTGCAGGGAGCAGCTGGCTGGGCTCAGCGGCCCCAGGCTTCCTGCTTAACCAAAGCGAGGTGTCCATCAGAGGTGCTGGGTGCTCTCCGGGGACTCCACGGCCAACCATAAACTGTGGGATGGGAGCTCAGCCAGGGGTCCGGCCGCCAAGTCGTGTACACAGCCTGGGGTGGAGAAGCTTCCTGCTTTGCCCGTCCTAATCCTTTCTTTGGACAACTCACTGGCAAACGGTTGGGCCCGAGACCCTGACCAAAGCTCCACGCCTCCTCTTTCCTGCGTCTGGAGAAGCCTGCAGGATCCAGGCGTCGCCATGTGTGACCCCAAGATGCCGCAGACATCCAAGCGAGCTCACAGGGAGAGTGGGGCGGGGCGGGGCGGGTGGGGAAGGAGGTGCTGCCTCGCGGGGCTGAGGGGTCCCAGGCGAGCGGCCCTGGCTGTCTAGGAGAGGGCGCCCCTCACGCCTGTGCGCCCCTCACCCCACAGACTGCACCGTGAAGCCCTGCACCAAGCAGCTGCACCTGACCCTGGCTCACAAGTTCTACCCCCACCACCAGAGGACGCTGGAGCAGCTGGCCAGAGCCATCCCCCCGGACCCCAGCTGCCAGTGGACGGCGGCGCTCTACTCGCGAGACATGCGCTTCGTGCATTACCAGGTGGGACGTGGGCCCCGTGTGTGTGCTGCACTGGCCCAGGTGGGACGTGGGCCCATGCATGCGGCTCTGTCAGCCCAGATGGGGACGCGGGCCCCGTGTGTGTGGCTGTGCCGGCCCAGGTGGGGACGTGGGCCCATGTGTGTGGCTGTGCCGGCCCAGGTGGGGACGTGGGCCCGTGTGTACGGCTCCGTCAGCCCAGGTGGGGACGTGGGCCCATGTGTGCGGCTCCGTCAGCCCAGGTGGGGACGTGGGCCCATGTGTGTGGCTGTGCCGGCCCAGGTGGGGACGTGGGCCCGTGTGTACGGCTCCGTCAGCCCAGGTGGGGACGTGGGCCCGTGTGTGTGGCTCCATCAGCCCAGGTGGGGACATGGGCCCATGTGTACGGCTCCGTCAGCCCAGGTGGGGACGTGGGCCCGTGCATGCGGCTCCGTCAGCCCAGGTGGGACGTGAGCCCGTGTGTGTGGCTCCGTCAGCCCAGGTGGGACGTGAGCCCGTGTGTGTGCTGCACTGGCCCTGGTGGGATGTGGGCCCCGTGTGTGCGGCTCCGTCAGCTCTCACCATGGGAGGCGAGTAAGCGCACAGCCACCCCGACGGCACTGCCCTGGGCCCCCACGGGAGACGTTTGGGTAGAAGACAGGAGCTCTCTCTCTACAAGCATGACGTCCTCATGCAACTGCAAGTCAGCATCTCACACACACACACCACACACACGAGCCACAGGTGCACGGAGATCCCAGGACAAAGGGGGCACTTCCGGTTCAGAAAGCCCACTGGTGACGGAACCGAGCCGCGTGGTGGTGGGGTGCGTCTCCAGGACTTCTGCCCTGCGAACCGAGTGGCTGAGAAAGGAACCACATGGACCAGGGACTAGGACCGGAGAATCCACCATGCCCTGTGCACGGGAGAGCTGAGGGAGCCTGTTTAAAAAAATGTTTTTTGGCTGGCGCCGTGGCTCCCTAGGCTAATCCTCCGCCTTGCGGCGCCGGCACACCGGGTTCTAGTCCCGGTCGGGGCACCGGATTCTGTCCCGGTTGCCCCTCTTCCAGGCCAGCTCTCTGCTGTGGCCCGGGAGTACAGTGGAGGATGGCCCAGGTGCTTGGGCCCTGCACCTCATGGGAGACCAGGAGAAGCACCGGACTCCTGGCTTTGGAGCAGCACAGTGCACCGGCTGTGGCGGCCATTTGTGGGGTGAACCAACGGAAGGAAGACCTTTCTCTCTGTCTCTCTCTCTCACTATCCACTCTGCCTGTCACAAAAAATGTTAATTTATTTGTTTGAAAGGCAGAGTCAGAGAGAGCGAGCGAGCGAGAGCCCCTCCATCTGCTGGTTCTCTCCCTACATGGCACTGACAGCCAGGGCTGGGCCGGGCGGAAGCCAGGAGCTCGGGCTCCACCCAGACTCCCGCGTGGGTGGCCGGGGCTGGGCCGTCATCCATGCTTCCCAGATGCGTTAGCCGGGGGCTGGATGGGAAGTCAGCAGCTGGGAATTCAACCAGCGCTCACACGGCTGCGGGCAGTGCAGGTGGCGGCTTAACCGGCTGGGCCACCACGCCAGCCCCTGTGGACCTGTGGACGTGAACGCGCGTGAATGCCTGGTTACCCGAGCAGAGCCTTCATGTAAGAAACGGCCAAGTGCGTGGACGCAGGGCGCGGGACGCACAGCGAGCAGGCGCGGGGGTCTTCAGTATTCCTGAGAAATACGTGTGGCGAGGAAAGCGCGTGGTCATTTCGCACCAGAATCACCATCTTTTTGTACCATTTATTCACAAACTTTTTTTAAAAAGATTTTATTTATTTATTTCGGGGGCGGAGTTACAGACCGGGAGGGAGAGACAGAGAGAAACTCCCTAAATGGCCACAACGGCCGGAGCTGGGCCGATCTGGACCAGGAGCCAGGAGCTCCATCCGGGTCTCCCCCGTGGGTGCAGGGGCCCAGCTCCCAGGCCGTCTCCCACTGCCTTCCCAGGCCATTAGCAGGGATTGGGTCTGAAGTAGAGCAGCCAGGACTTGAACCAGCGCCCATATGGGATGCTGGCACCACAGGTGGAAGCTTAGCCTACGACGTCACAGCACTGGCCCCTTTTTCACAAACTTTTAAAAAAGATTTATTTATTTATTTGAAAGACAGAGTTTCAGAGAGGCAGAGAGAGAGAGGTCTTCCATCCACTGGTTCACTCCCCAGATGGCTGCAACGGCTGGAGCTGGGCTGATCCAAAGCCAGGAGCCAGGAGCTTCTTCCGGGTCTCCCACGTGGGTGCAGGGACCCAAGCACGTGGGCCATCTTCCACTGCTTTCCCAGGCCACAGCAGAGAGCTGGATCGGAACAGGAGCAGCCGGGACTCGAACCTGCGTCCATATGAGATGCAGGCCACAGCTTTACCTGCTACGCCACAGGGCTGGCTCCTTCTCACAGACTTCTCAAAGTGCCCTCATAGATACCAAAACTTATTTTTGAGTCTCCCCGGAGAGTTCCATGCCATCATCTCTGTCACGTGTCACTAGACAAAGGCACGCGTGGGGTCTCGGGGACCCCGGCCGAGCCCCGATGCCGGCCCCGAGCCGGCCTCCTGCCACGGAGGGCCCCACAGAGGCCCCGGCTCCAGACGTGAGCGCAGTCTCCACTTTCCAGACCCTGAGGGCGCTGTTCCGGTACGAACCGCAGAACGAGGACGAGCTGGCGCTCAGCCCCGGCGACTACATCTTCGTGGACCCCACGCAGCAGGAGGAGGCCAGCGAGGGCTGGGCCGTGGGGACGTCGCAGCGGACCGGCTGCCGCGGCTTCCTGCCGCAGAACTACACGGAGAGGGCCAGCGAGGCCGACACCTGGGTGAAGCACAGGTGAGCGCCGCCCCGCCCCCGGCCCCGCCCTCCCTGAGCCCCGGTCTGGCGGGGGCCACAGCGGCCACGCGCCCCAGACGCCCCGTCACTCACACAGCTGCCTTCTGGGTCCTAGGAACCCAGGGGCTTCCTCGATGGGTCTGAGGCTTCTGCCGATGGTGTTTAGAAAAAGCGAATGATTCCATGTTTACTGCCTAAGGCAGTCACCCCCACCCCCACGTCACTGCACAACCGCCGGCTCGTCCATCCCTCTGCCTGGCGTGTGAGCAGCGAAGCCCGGTGCACTGTGGGTTTTCTGTTGCCGTGGACAACTGACCACACGTGCAGCAGCTGAATCAGTCGGGACCCTTTCTCAGAGTGCTTGCGGGTCCGCAGCCAGGACGGGTTGAGCCGGTCCCCGGCTCAGGACCGCACGAGCCGTGACCGAGCTGTCGGCCGGGGCCAGGGTCTCACCTGTGGTGGTGGAAGTCATTCCTGGGAGCTGCCGATCCCTGGGGCGTCCTGCCCGGCCAGGGTCTCTCAGCCCGGCGCCTTTGGCATCAGCAGGGTTAAGTTTGGTCCCACAAGGAGGAAGAACCCAGGCGAGACTTGGTTGCTATGAGTAGAAGTATCCGTGGCTGCGTCACCAGCCTCACCACTTACAAGTTCCACCTCCTGGGGCTGGCGCTGTGGCTCACTTGGTTAATCCTCCGCCTGTGGCGCCGGAATCCCATATGGGCGCCGGTTCTAGTCCCGGCTGCTCCTCTTCCAGGCCAGCTCTCTGCTGTGGCCAGGGAGGGCAGTGGAGGATGGCCCAAGTGCTTGGGCCCTGCACCCTCATGGGAGACCAGGAGAAGCACCTGGCTCCTGGCTTTCAATCGGCACAGCACTGGCCATGGCGGCCATTTGGAGAGTAAACCAACGGAAGGAAGCCCTTTCTCTCTGTCTCTGTCTCTCACTGTCTAACTCTACCTGTCAAAAAAAAAAAAAAAAAGTTCCACTTCCCATGCCCACTCCCCGTCACTACATAATAAGGAACCCTTCCTCCAGTTTTTATATTTATTTTATTTATTTGAGAGACAGACACAGAGAGAGAGAGAGAGAGAGAGAGAGAGAGAGAGAATCTTCCATCCACCGGCTCACTCCCCAAATGGCCACAATGGTCAGCGCTGGGCCAGGCTGAAGCCAGGAGCCAGGAACTTCCTGCGGGTCTCCCACTGGGTGCAGGGGCCCGAGCACTTGGCCCATCTTCCGCTGCTTTCCCAGGTGCACTAACAGGGAGCTGGATGGGAAGTGGAGCAGTAGGACTTGAACCGGCGCCCATGTGGGACGCCAGGGTTGCAGATGGTGGCTTAACCAGCTGTGGCCTCCTCCAGCTTTCTGTAGCACGGGGCCCCTGCTTTCCGAGTGGCCCTGGCAGCACCTCCGACGTGCAGACTGCGCACGCTCACTGGGGTCCGCTCGGCCATGCTGCGTACATTCCTAGCCCCCCACTCCCGATACCGAAGTTAGTGTTGGCGAGGCTCTAGCCAGAGAGAAAGAACCAGAGTTCCACGCAGCTGTAAGGTTAATCCTCGGAAATATTTCACGTGTGTGTAAGATATTTTCTATCGCATGACACACAGCACACAACGAGTCTTTGGAAAATGCGTATTAGGGGAAAACTGCGTGGATTTCGAAGTCCTTTGCAGCAAAATGAATTTATCTCGTTCCATTGCTCATGCGCCTTTTGAAAACGGGGCTTTGCTACGACCGCTGTACATGTGACCTGTGCGGGTTCATGTCAGGGACTGTCTTGGCCGTTGTTGAGGTCCGCAGCCGGGCGCTCAGGTGGAGAGAGTCCCCCACAGGCTGGGGCGCGCTGTCCCCGTGGAGCCGATGAGGACAAACACCAGAGGTGGGACCTGCAGACAGGGCTCTGGGAGTCTGAGCTCAGGGAGTGCCTCCACCTTCCGGCAGTGACTCCTTCCTGGGCGCCGCTGCACCCTCGATGCCGGCCGAGCCGCTCCGTCCACATCAGAGGGCCGGCTCTGATGCTCCAGACCTGACTCGGCTTCCTACTACGCGGGCGCTGGGGGGCAGCGCTGACAGCTCAGGTCGTGGGGTTCCTGCCCCCACTCGGGACCCTGGACTGAGTTCCCAGCCCACCCCCTCCACTGCAGGCGTCTGGGAGTGGACCAGCAGAGGGGAGCACTTTCTCTCTGTCTCTCAAATAAATGTATAAATAAAATTAAGATGGCTCCCAACGGAGCCTCTGAGGCCCACTCGGGGAGTCCAGGGGATTCCCTGGAATCCAGTAGATCAGGGTGACAGGTCTCTGAGCCCCTCCCGCAGCGCCCACTTGCATTGCGCTGGACCTGGGAGAAGCCCAGTGCGACCCCAGGCCGCTGGCCCGGCTCCCTCTGCCCTCCGGCTCTCACGAGAGGCCCTGGTAGCCTGCCCTCATCAGAAACTTCTAGAAGGGGAGTTCTGGGGACCGTCGTTCAGCCTGGCCTCGATGACACAGGCGAAGCCACCCCAAGGTGCTAGTGCCGTTCTCCTGTGGGCGTTGGCACCTCCTCCCAGGTCTCAGCCAGGAGGGTGGGGGTGACCGCAGCAGGGCGGGGCATCCCCACAGCGGAGAGTGGGCGGGGCGGGGAACACACCCAGAAAAGCCCTTTGTTGTGGGCCAAGACTTCCTGGCGCCCTGGGAGCTGACACGGGCACGGCCGTGCCTCCGTCCCCAGGAAGGAGGCCCGAAAACTGTTCACTCATGGACTTGACCTGGGCTTGTCAACTAACCCACCAGTCACCCGTCCCCAGGCGGCCCCTCCCGCCCCGGCCCTTGTCTTTCACCCAGAAGATCAGGAACCACGTGGGGGCTGTGGGTGGCGGGAGCCTACTCAGCAACAGCGGCGGCTTCCCAGGCTCTGGGCAGGAAGCAGGTGCTGGGAGGTTGCAGAACTAAGGGTGCGAGTGTGGGAGCCCAGAGGACCGGTCACCTTCCAGCCAGGTCGGGGACGCGGCCGTCACTGCGGGCGCACCTGTCAACGGACGCTTCAGCAGCCACACGGCAAGTGGGTGACAAGGCTGAGCGACATCCCCTGAAGCCCCGGCCCCCACCAGCCGCACGTGTGTGGAGTGGGGTCTCTCGCAGGACCTGATGCCCTGTGAGTGTCGTCCTAGGAAGACAAGGGGCACACAGAGGGCCGGCCGCCACGTGCAGCCCTGCCCAGCCCTGACCTCGCACCCCAGCCTCCAGGGCCGTGAGGCCCCGTGCCTCCGTGGAAGCCCCAGCCTGTGCCCCGGGACACCTTGCAGAGCCCTGGAGAACCGAGTCACACGTCTGCCTGGGGTGTCATCAAAGAGGAAGACAGAAAGTTCCAGAAGCCGGCTCTCTCCTTTCTCTTCCCGTGGCCGACATTCCCCAGGTTCCCCGTCGCGTCTCGCCAGAAAGCTGGGCGTTCTCTCTGCCCACAGGCTGCTCAGGCTGCCGTGCACGGCAAAGCTCCATGTCGGTCCAGGGAGCAGGGCGGGGCGGGGCGGGCGCCCACCTGCCCTCCGGAGGAGGAAGGAACCAGGAGGTGGGGCTGTGCCCGGGTGCCCGGATGGGCTCGTGTGAAGGACTCGAGGCTGGGCTGCGGCCACCCGTGCCCTCCGCCTGCTCAGGACACGCCGGAGTTCGCGTCTCCCTTCCCTGCGCCTGGCCGTGGGGGAGGCACGACCCCCAGGAATCGCCTTGGCCGGGACCCTGCCACAGCCTGCAGGTGAAGACAAGACCGCACAGTGACGCGGGACGACAGCCACGGCCTCCAGGCAGCTCAGGGACTGAGCAAACTCAATCAAAACACCACCGGCGAGGAGGTCCAGGACCTTGACCGTGGGGTGCGAGGCCGGCGGCCGAGGCTGTGACCCGGACACCTCTCCTGGCTTGGGAGAGGGCTCAGAGCAGGAGCCCGGGGAGCAGCTGATGTTGTGTGGCACCGGGGGCCTCGGGGCTCCGAGGAAGAGGATGCCAGCATTACAGCCGGTGCAGCAGGTGGAACGCGTGCCACGCTCCTGCCTGGGAAAGATGAACCGGGAAACGTGCCGATTCCCCCGGAGTCACCCCCAGGCGAGACCCAGTGGCATCGGTCGTCTCAACGTCACGGGACACTCAAGCAGTGTAAGCAGGAGAGAAGACGTTGGGGAGCTTTGCCCACCAGACGTGAGCAACCCCTCGAAAGTCTGCCGGGGCCTGGCCAGAGGGCACGAGAAAGCTGCGGGCGGCCGTCCTCTTCCTCCACTGAAATCCGCTCACGGCAGAATCTAGAGTTCCACGGGAACCGTGGGAGGGAGCCGTGCTCCAGAGAGAAGCCGTCTCCCTCCTCCCCGCCTCCAGCCCCCAGGACAGGGGACGCGGGAGCCCGGGGGGTCGGAGCCACAGAGGAAGTCACAGAGCGCGATCGCAGCAGGGCTCCCCGAAGGATGCGTGAGAATGGCCCCTCCCGCCAAGTGGCCGCCTGCCTCCCTGGCCCTCCACGCAGGCCCACGGCACCCACACGGCGCCACTGCACCCTTCGGTAAAAAGGGATCTGCAACAGCTTCGCAGGAAACGCCTGCGTCTTTTAAGTCCATTTCCCACAGACTTTCAGAAGGACCCTCATTCACAATTGCAGGAGAAACACCTGGGGCCGGTGCATAGCGGTAAAGACACTGCCTGCAGTGCCGGCATCCCATGTGGCCGCCGGTTCGAGTCCCGGCTGCTCCACTTCCGATCCGGCTCCCTGCTAATGCACCTGGGAAAGCAGTGGAAGATGCCCAAGTCCTTGGGCCCCTGCGCCCGCGTGGGAGACCTGGAAGAAGCTCCTGGCTCCTGGCTTCAGATCAGCCCAGCTCTGGCTGTTGCAGCCATTAGGGGAGTGAACCAGCGGATGGAAGACCTCTCTGTCTCTCTCTCTCTCTCACTCTCTCTCTCTCACTCTCTCTCTCTCTCACTCTGCCTTTGAAATAAATAAATAAATAAATCTTTTTCAAAAGAAGAAGAAAAACGCAGACTCTCAGAGAAATACCCCGCGTGTGAGGAATGAGCAGAGGCGGAGCTGAGAGAACAGCGCGCGGGACGAGGGCCCCTCCCCCGTCTGGGATGAGAACAGCGCTGATGCTTCTGAGCTTAAAAACGCCCCCCCCCCCCCCCCGGCGAGGCATCGTGCGTCAGGTGCTTGCCGACAAAGCAGGCGGCACTGAAGCTCTCCACGAGGCAACCGGGCAAGACGCTCCAAGCACCTCAGCCGGAGCCCCCCGCCCTGTGGGCTCGGGACCCTGTGCTGCAGAGGAGGGCGTCGGGGTTCGGGTGCAGAGGGCGCCGAGACGAGCACACGCGGGACCCCCCCTGGAGAAGAGGAGCGTGGAGTTTGCACGCGCACAGCGGCGGCGGCGGCAGAGCACGGGAGGAGTTTTGGGAAGACAGGAGCAGCCCACAGTCCGGCCGCCAGGGAGATGGTCGTTCCGCTGATGAGATGCACAGACGTTAGACACTATACCCTCATGCAAATATAGCCAAGGCACTCTTTCTTTAAAATGTTCATTTGTTTATTTGAGAGACAGAGCTACAGAGAGGCAGAGGCAGAGAGAGAGAGAGAGAGAGAGAGAGAGAGAGAGAGAGGTCTTCCACCCGCCGGTTCACCCCCCAGATGGCCAAGTGCAGCGGGGCTGTCGTCTCGCTCCTGCTTCTGGGCGGAGGGGTGACAGCGGGTTCCCGTGGCGCCGCAGCCCGAGCCCCCCGGTTTTGACTTCTGGCCCGGGTTTCCGGGCCCCAAATAGCACTGATGTCTCAAATAGCATCGGAGCCACCGTCTAGGAGCAGTGGCCTCGCCGCCTGGACATGAAAGCGCCCATGGCAGGTGGCGACGAGGATCCCGAAACATTGTCCTCAGGGGCTGGTGTGGTGGCACAGCGGGTTAAGCCACCGTATGAGAAGCCGGCATCCCGTATGAGCGCCGGTTCAAGTCCCAGGGCTCTGCTTCGGAGCCAGCTCCCTGCTAGTGCCCGGGAGAGCAGTGGAAGACGGCCCAGGTGCTTGGACTCCTGTAACCACGTGGGAGACCCGGATGAATTCTGGGTTCCTGGCTCAGCACTGGCCATTGCAGCCTCTTGGGGAGTGAACCAGTGGATAGAAGATTCCTTCTCTATCTCTCTCTCTTTTTCTCTCTCTCTCTCTCTGACTTTCAAGTAAATAAATGAGTCTTTTACAAACCAGAACATCATTCTCATGGGCTGTGTGCCCGCAGTTCCACACCACCCTCTCTGTGTCCAGCTCAGGGCGTTCTCAAGCGCGTCCAGGACTGGACGCCCTGTCTCCATGGCAACCACAAGACGCTGCCTCTGTTTGCAGGACCTACACCTTCAGCCTGGCCGTGGAGCTGAGCTCCAGGAAGGACGGTGAAGCCAGCGGCCGGCAAGGCGGGGAGTTTGCCGCTGCGCAGCCAGCTCGGAGCGTTGGCACCTTACAGACCCTGCAGGTAACACAGCAGCCCACTCCCCAGTTTGTATCTACTTTTAAGATATGCAGAGCAACAGAGAGAGAGAGATCGTCCATCTGCCAACTCGCTCCCCGAATGGCTGCAGCAGCTGGGGCTGGACCAGACCGAACCAGGAGCCAGGAACTCTATCTGGGCTGAATCTTCCATGTGGGTGGCAGGGGCCATCACCTGCTCCCCCCCCCCAGGCTTGTTAGCAGGAAGTTGGGTCAGAAGCAGAGCAGACAGGATCAGAACTGACAATCGGCCGGCGCCACGGCTCACTAGGCTAATCCTCCGCCTGCGATGCCGGCATCCTGGGTTCTAGTCCCATTTGGGGCACCAGATTCTGTCCCGGTTGCCCCTCTTCCAGGCCATCTCTCTGCTGTGGCCAGGGAGTGCAGTGGAGGATGGCCCAAGTGCTTGGGCCCTGCACCCGCATGGGAGACCAGGAGAAGCACCTGGCTCCTGGCTTTGGATCGGCGCAGCGCCAGCCGCAGCGCCAGCCGTAGCGGCCGTTGGGGGGTGAACCAATGGAAGGAACACCTTTCTCTCTGTCTCTCTCTCTCTCTCTCACTGTCTAACTCTGCCTGTCAAAAAACAAACAAACAAACAAACAAAAAAAAAATCTGACACCCCAAACCGCAGCTGAACCCAGTGCTCCACAATGCCCTCCCCGGGGCGGGGCGGGGTGGGGGGAGAACTCCTGTCAGTTCATTCCCCAAACGCCAGCAACAGGCTGGGCTGGGCCAGGCTGGAGCTGGGCCAGGACGTGATCCGGGTCTCCGACGCTGCAGGAGCACGGAGCACTGTCGGGGCCCCCAGGCTGCAGGGGTCCGGCTTGCCTTGTGCGGCTCGCTGCACAGGGCCGGGCGGGGGCTGGCGGGAGCAGCCTCTGGTGTGGCCCCAGGAACTCCTGCAAAGCGGGCGGCCTGTGCCCCCAGCCCCTGCCACTTCCCAAGGAACAGAGACACCTGCTGGAGGAAGTGGCCAATGGCACAAGGCCTTGGGCAGGTGCAGGGGCACACGTGCTGGCTCCTGCGATGCCCTCCCCACCCTGTCCATCCTGGCTCCCAGCAGCCCCCACTGACCTCCCGTGGAGGACTCCGACTACTGTGCCCCCACCCTCCCCGTGACACAGCGTCCCTTGCTTGTCCCTTCGCCCCAGGGAGGTCTGCACCAGCCTAGGGACCACGGCAGGCACTGCAGCTCCGTGTCCCAGTGCCTAACACAGCCCCTCTCGGTGTCACCGGGGCCTGGTGGCCGGAACCCTGAATCGAGGGCCTGCGCTGAGGCTGGGGTGGGGCGGACTCACCATGCCACCCCTGGACGCTGAGCGGCTCGGGCCTCGCTTCCCTCCCCGCAGGCCGCCCTGGCGAGGAGACGCGTGCTGGTGGTGCGCCACGGGGAGCGAGTGGACCAGGTCTTCGGGAAGTCATGGCTGCAGCAGTGTTGCACCCCGGACGGTAGGTGGCGTCCAGGCGAAGCTCCAGACAGCAGTGCCCCGGCCTTTTAACACCAGAGATCCCCTCTGTGGTGCCCGACCCCGGGGCCCATCGTCTGTGACGACGATGACCACAGTGCCACGTGGGGTGCAGGCTGGGGTGCACCTGCACGTGCAGGACGTCTGTGCAGTGGGTGCAGGGAGCCAGCGAGTGCACGTGGAGCCACGACACCTTAGCAACCACAGCGGTGCCGCCCCTGAACCCCCCAGCTGCCACACGGCCCCCGGCCCCTGTCGCCTCTCTGGGTCTCTCCCAGCTAATCCTGACTGCCACTGCCACGATCCCACGACACCTGCTATGCAGCTTGACAGGCACACAGGGCTCTTGTTCTCAGCTCTGCGCTCCCAGCTGCCTGGGACTGAGGACCGTGCGGTGGACACAAGGTGGACCCTGTACGGGTGACCCATGCCCCTGGCAATGCTCACTCCAAAGGAGAGCCCTGAGTTACGCCACCAAGCCGCGGCTGACTGCATAAATTAAGGGATCGCCCCAGAGAGACAGAGTCCGTTCACAAGGGCGGGACTGGCCCAGAGGAGGGGCCGTGGGTGAACCAGGGGGTGCTCTGAGCTGTCACCAAGGGCTCGCAGGGCCCAGAACATGGCTGCCCCTAGGAAGTAAGGCCTAAGGGAGACAGAACCAGACAGCAGGGGGCAGTGACACTCACACACAGGGAGCCGGCTCAGCTGCCCTGTGCTGCAGAAGCCGACGCCTGGGCCACCTGGTGGCTGTGAGCCAAGCAGAGCGGGCTGGCGGCACCATCTGGTGAACAGAGCAGCCCACCTCCCGCTGTCCCTGAGCTCAGCACCAGGCTCTGGGCACTAGCTCCCTGGCCCTCCACGTCCTCACTTTTCCGAGGAGAGAGGTTAGGTCACCTGCTTCTAGACAGCACGCAGAGCAGCTAGGGCTGGGGTCTGCCGGCCCGAGGTCCAGCACAGGTGCCCCACGCAGCCTCCGGGCACCCCCAGGCTGAGCAGCCGTGGCTCTGGGCAGCCCCGGGGGCGGGGTCCAGCTTCACCCGATTAACTGAGGTCGACTTGAGATGACTGTCCAGGTAAGCCACGTCCATCACAGACACTCACAGGAAAAGTGGGGGCACCTCTGCAGAAGCCAGGGAGCACCGAGGGGCCGGAGCTCTGTCCCGGGACAGAACCCACGTCTGAGCACCCAGCCCCCGGGAAGCGACGCGGTGACCTTGCTCGCCACGGGGGTGCGGCCTGGGGTGCTGTGGGGCAAGTCCGCCCTGCGCGAGGACCCGGGGCCGCTGACACTCCTCTGTGCCCTAGGGAGGTACCACCGGCCCGACCTGAACTTTCCCGGCAGCCTGCCCCGGCGCAGCAGCGGCCTCAAGGCCTTCGAGAACGACCCGCCGCTGTCCTCCTGCGGGGTCTTCCAGGCCAGAATGGCAGGTAGGGGGTAACGGCCCTAGCAACTGGGCCCAGCTGCACGGAGGGAGCCCCTGCCGCCTGCCCTGGGCGTCAGTGTCAGCGTCAGCCTCACTCCCAGTCTAGGAGGAGGAGGAAGCCTGGCGGGGAGGGCCAGGTCTCACGCACAGTCACCGAGCGGGGAGGAGCGTGTCCCACCCAGCACCGGGCGGTGTGGGGAGCCGGGAGGAACGGAGGACGGGCAAGCGAGGGAGGAAAAATCAACCCCACCGGGTGCTGAGGAGGTGGCTCAGGTTAACAGCCCCGTCCCTCGCCGGCGTTGTTTCGAATTCTGTCACGCTGGGCCCTGCTTTCTGGCTGGGGTTCTGCTGTGTTCCACTCCGCTGTTGGCTCAGAGAGACCCCCGAGTGCGTCTGGACTTCGTTGTGTGGATTCGGAAACTCGAATCACAGAGGCCAGTGGGCATCCCTGGCCACACAGCTGCTCCCTGCAGGGAGCCCAGGGGCCGGCTGTCCTGCTGTCCACCCAGGGCCCGGCTGTCCTGCTGTCCACCCAGGGCCCGGCTGTCCTGCTGCCCACCCAGGGCCCAGCTGTCCTGCTGTCCACCCAGGGCCCGGCTGTCCTGCTGCCCACCCAGGGCCCAGCTGTCCTGCTGCCACCCAGGGCCCGGCTGTCCTGCTGCCCACCCAGGGCCGGCTGTCCTGCTGTCCACCCAGGGCCCAGCTGTCCTGCTGCCACCCAGGGCCCGGCTGTCCTGCTGCCCACCCAGGGCCGGCTGTCCTGCTGCCCACCCAGGGCCCAGCTGTCCTGCTGTCCACCCAGGGCCCGGCTGTCCTGCTGTCCACTCAGGGCCGGCTGTCCTGCTGCCCACCCAGGGCCCAGCTGTCCTGCTGCCACCCAGGGCCCGGCTGTCCTGCTGCCCACCCAGGGCCAGCTGGCCTGCTGCCCACCCAGGGCCTGGCCGGCCAGGTTGCCCTGCTCGCTGGCCCCAGTGTGGAGCGTTGGTTGATCTCCGAGTGAGAGTGCCGTCCTCACACCACGGCTGATCTCAGCTCCCAGGGAGAGGGCCCCGGACGCAGTCGGAAAGAGAAGGCATCAGCTGCCCGGGGCGGTGTGAGCTGTGGGCTCCGTGTGTGTGTGTGTGCACAGCAGTGTGGGCTCCGTGTGTGTGTGTGTGTGCACAGCAGTGTGGGCTCCATGGGGGGGGCTCCGTGTGTGTGTGTGTGTGTGTGTAGGTTCCGTGTGTGTGTGTGTGTGTGCACAGCAGTGTGGGCTCCGTGTGTGGGGGGCTCCGTGTGTGTGTGTGTGTGTAGGTTCCGTGTGTGTGTGTGTGTGTGTGTGTAGGTTCCGTGTGTGTGTATGTGCACAGCAGTGTGGGCTGACTCCCCACAGCTCTGTGTGTGTGTGTGTGCACAGCAGTGTGGGCTGACTCCCCACAGCCCTGTGTGCTCCGTGTGTGTGTATGTGTGTGTGTGCATGCGCACACAGCAGAGCAGCTGAGGGCCTTCCCAGGACCCAGAGCCGCCCTGTCACTCAGCTTTGCAGCCCCGAGCCTCACCCCTGACTCCCAGCCGGCTGCATGCCCCCAGCTCGTGTGTGTGTGTGTGTGTGTGTGTGTGTACGCTCCGTGTGTGTGTGTGTGAGCACCCACGCGTGGGCGTCTGTGTGGGCCCTTCCTGGCTGGCCTCTGCCCTCACTTGCTCAGGCTCCTGCAATATGGAGCCCACACTGGGTGGCTTAAACAGTGGACAAGCCTAGCCCCGCAGGGCTGGGGCCCCAAAGTCCAGGCGGCTGGGCCCCCGGGGCTGTGTGTCCCAGGCGTCTCTTGCTGGCTTGCGGGCAGCATCTTCTCCTCGTGTCCTGTGGGTGTCGCTGTGTCCACCCGTCACACGGGCTTAGACCTCCCTCCCTGTGACTTGGTGACGGCGTCCCTGGTGCCCAGGGCAGCCTGCAGAAGCCGGAGTCCCTGAGTGAAGTGACACAGGGGCCACAGAACCCACACACAGCCTCCCGACCCTTCAAGTCTTCTAGACCACTTGTGGTGCCGCACACAACACGAGCGCTGGGTGCGAAACTGTCACACGATACTATCCAGGGAGTAACCACAGGAGGAAACGGTACAGGCTTAGCACAGGTGCAGTCTTTTCCCAGATCTTTGGACCTGTGATTGGTTGAATACCGCGGCTGTGACCTCACAGCTGGGCCGGGTGCAGCCGCCCTCTAGAACCCCATTTCCCAAAAAGTGGCAGTCGGAGATGCCAGGGGCTAGGACCCAGGGAGACACAGCTCCACCCGTCACGGCCCCCACACCTCGCCTGTAGCTTGTGTGCCCCAGGACTCCCCGCTTCCCAGAGGGCGGGGCTCTGAGGCACAGGGGCAGCCTTGGGCTTCCTGATGCTGCAGAACAAGTGGCCGCGGCCCTACGGCCCCAGCTCTGCAGACCAGAAGCGCAGGCTCAGGGCACTGAGTCCCAGGGTTCCAGGGCCCTGAACCAGGAGTCAGCTGAGCTGAGGTCTCATCCCGAGCCGGGGCTCCTTCCAGACCCACGCAGGCTCCTGGCAGGATTCAGCCCTGTGGCTGTGGGCCTGGGCCTGCCTGGTGCTGGCTCTCAGCTCCTGAGGCCGCCACACTCCTCGGGCACCCAGGGCACTCCCCCGGGAAGCCGACAGCCGTCTTCAGAGCTCTCCGGCTTTCTCCGGGCCCACTTGGAGGGAATCTGTGCGTCTGGGGTGCTCCTGGCTTGGGCAGTCCCCCAGGATCAGCTCCCGCTGCCGCTTAGTGTACGGTCATCACGGGCTCCGCCTACACCCCAGGGAGGCAGGTGGGGTGCACAGACCACAGGGTGGGATCAGGCCGTCTCAGCACCGTTCCTGCCGCAGGGGGTGAGTCTCCCACTGCAGGCTGGAACTCCGAAGGGCCGTCTCCCACCTGCTCTCTCCCAGGGGACGCACTGCAGGCCAGCGGCATCCGAATCGCCGCTGTGTTCGCCTCGCCAGCCCTCCGCTGCGTGCAGACGGCAAAACACATCCTGGATGGTGGGTGACGGCGGTCGGGCTGCCCACGCTGCTTCCACCCCGCGGGAAGCGGGTGGAGGCGGAGCTGGCTGACGGGTGAGGGGTGGGCAAGAAACAATCACGCCAAGGCAGCTGCAGGCGGGCACACTGCTTCTGGAATGCCAGGTGTGTAATGCCGCTGGGAGCTGGGGCCGGCGAGTGCCTGGGTCTGTCATCGCACCCCGCACCTCTGGCCCCCTGTGGAGACCCCTGTGTCTGGAGCCAGGCAGTCAGACGCCTACGAGGCTGAGAGCTGCAATGCCGGCTCTGCCCAGGCAGGGGGCGCTGCGGGGAGCTGTCCAAGGTTCTGAAAGGCTGAGCCCAGGCAGCCGCCTGCAGACCCTGCCGCAGGGTCCGTCTACACGGCAGCCTGTTGGGAGGCCTGGGCTCTGCTCTCCAGTCTGAGTCCCACCTGCTCCTCCCTGGGGTGGGCATGGCCGGGAGCACGGGCCCTGTTCCTCACGGCGGTAATAGAGGGCAGAGCACGTGACAGGTACAGCAGGTGGGGAGATGTGGAGGGCACCTTGATCGGCCTCTCAGAGCCACAGGAAGTCAGGTCAGCAGCAGAAAGTGGACGAGGGGAGGGACCGCTGGGAGTCTGAGTGAGGCTGAAGCTATGAGACAGCTGCCAGGGACTGGGAGATGCCCATCCAAGGCAGCACCAAGGGGCCGCCTACGGCATCTCAGACCCCCGTCTCTGTGCCCAGAGCACTGGGACCCATCCGGCTTCAAGCTGGCCAAGTCCTCAGTGGTTCTCAGCCTTCACCAGGGCTGTGCTGTTGAAGCGGGGGCTGGGCATCGGCCTGCTGTCCACAGCCCCTCCCAGCCATCTTCCCCGTGGACAGAGGGTCCCCACTCCTCCAGCACCTGCCAACTGCCCAGCGATTTTGCTCTCAGAAAGAGAGAAATTCCACAGAGCAATATTTGCTAAGAAAAAAGCCACCTGTTTGAGAGGTGGTCCAGAGGTGTGTGTGAGAGTCTGAGTCCAGGCGGGGACCCATTTACTGGAAGCAAAAGTAGACGAGGAGGAGGACAAACCCCTGTGTTCTGTCGCACCAGAACTCCAGCTGGAGAGGAGGCTCAAGATAAGAGTGGAGCCCGGGATCTTTGAGTGGACAAAGTGGGAGGCCAGCAAAGCGCCCCCGGCCCTCATGACCTTGGAAGAGCTGAAAGAGGCAGGTCTCAGCGTGGACACTAATTACAGGTGCGTGGCCCTGAGCTCCCCGCCCCGGGGCGCTGACTCTTGTGGAAGGAAACGCTTACAGCCTGTGCTGGAGAGGGGGAGGATGGGTCCAGTCCGTGGGTGCAGAGCCAAGGGGTGGGGCTGGGTGGGGGCCAGGGCTCTCAAAAGCTGAGAGAAAAGAGGTCTGAGGAGCTGCCGGGAGCCTGGCCGAGGGCAGGGTCCTCGTCCTTTCCCTCCCATGCCTGCCTCTGCCACACAGAGGCCCCCCCGTGTTCCAAAGAACGCGTGATGGGCACCGCTGCCCGCCCTCAGCACGGAACCAGCGCCCCCTGCCGACCGCACCCCGCGGTCCTGAGCCTGTGTTCCGGGGTCCAGCATGGCCGCCCCACCTCTCTCCTCATTCCAGGCCTGCGTTTGCCCTCTCCTCCCTCACGCCAGCTGAGAGCTATGATGACTACGTGGACAGGTGCGCCGTGAGCGTGGCACAGATGGTCAGCGCCTGCCCACAGGACAGTAAGTGCCTTGCTGCCGTGGGGATGGGCTCACTTCCAGGGTGCACACTGGATCATCTCTGAGCCCCTGCGTGCTCCAGACTCCCCGACCCCCTTCTGCAGCCAGCTGAGTGCAATGTCACTGCTGCTGTCCTAACCGGGTGTGCCGTGCCCCCTAAGCCCTGGGGACCCCGTTCTGTCTGAGTGGCCAAAAAACCCAGGGCCAACACAATGCTGTCTATCCAAACACCCAGGTCAGCTCCCGGGATGCAAGGGGACCAGGCAGGAACAGTCAGATCTACCAGGTGTGGGCGGGGGCGGGCTTGGGCCGGGCTGGCCTCCCACCTCCTGGCTTCCACTGTCCCGGATGAAGCACCTGCAGATCTGGCTTCCCATTCTGTCCCCAAGCTGGCAGGGGTAACTTTGTCACCCCCGGGAGACTCACTGGGCCAGTGATCACTGGCTGTCTCTGTCGCAGCGGGAGTCACAGCAGGCTCATGGCTATAAACCCACCGACAGTTCTAAAGGGGACTGGATCCCGGCTGGGCGGCAGCCACTATCACATCACAGCCTGTGATTGACGGTGCCCGCGAGCTGGCCAGAGGGCGGTGGCTCGGTCACTCTCCCCCATCTCTGGGGCTGGCGGGCAGGGGCTGTCCCCAGGTCCCCGTGGGAGGTGAAGGATGCTGGGGTGGATGGAAGCCAGTGCCACGCGCACCTGCCCCTGCCCCTGCCCCTGCCCCTGCCCCTGCCCCTGCCCTGGGCCCTCTCGAGGCTCTGACACCGCGGGGGCCACGGACAGCCCTCACCCCCAGGTGTCTCTTTCCTGCAGTGGGCGTCATCCTCATTGTGAGCCATGGCTCTGCACTGGACTCCTGCACCCGGCCGCTCCTCGGACTGCCGCCCCGGAGCTGTGGGGACTTTGCCCAGCTGGTGAGAAAGGTGGGTGCCCGCTCCTGCCCCTTTGGGCCACAAAGTTGTGCCCTGCGAGGCACAGGGCCAACACACACCCCAGCGTCAATCCGAAGCCAGCAGCCAGGAGCTTCCTCCAGGTCTCCCAGGCGGGTGCAGGGGCCCAAGGACTTGGGTCATCTTCTACTGCTCTCCCAGGCCACAGCAGAGAGCTGGATGGAAAGTGGAGCAGCTGGGACTTGAACCTGCACCCATATGGGATGCCGGCACTGCAGGCAGCGGCTTTACCCGCTGAGCCACAGCACCGGCCCCATCTTTTTTATTATTATCTTTGAGAGGCAGAGAGACTCATCGCCAGCCGGCCAGACGTGGTTGACCCCCCAGATGTCCTCAGATCTGGGACCTCAGTCCAGGTCTCCCGCGTGGGTGGCAGGGATCCGCCACGCGGGCCATCAGCGCTGCCTCCTGGGAACTGGGAGCTGCCGTGGACACAGACCAGGGAGCTCTGACAGGGGTGTGGGCATCTTTTTCCTCAATGTGTGCTTATCTGAAAGGCAGAGTGACCGAGAGGGACAGACAGGGAGAGATAGGGCTCCTGTCCGCTGGTGCACTCCCCAGATGCCCGCAACAGCTGGGCCGCCTGGTCCACCCTGCGGGGTGTGGTAGTAGCCGCAGGCTGATTGGCCGGCGAGGAGTGACTGATGCGTAGTCCTACAGGTTGATTGGCTGGTGAGGAGTGACTGACGTGTAACCCTGCGGGCTGATTGGCTGGTGAGGAGTGACTGACGCATAGCCCTGCGGGCTGATTGGCTGGTGAGGAGTGACTGACGTGTAACCCTGCGGGCTGATTGGCTGGTGGAGTGACTGACGTGTAACCCTGCGGGCTGATTGGCTGGTGGAGTGACTGACGTGTAACCCTGAGGGCTGATTGGCTGGTGGAGTGACTGACGTGTAACCCTGTTGGCTGATTGGCTGGTGAGGAGTGACTGACGTGTAACCCTGTTGGCTGATTGGCTGGTGAGGAGTGACTGACGTGTAACCTTGTGGGCTGATTGGCTGGTGGAGTGACTGACGTGTAACCCTGCGGGCTGATTGGCTGGCGGAGTGACTGACGTGTAACCCTGCGGGCTGATTGGCTGGCGGAGTGACTGACGTGTAACCCTGCGGGCTGATTGGCTGGCAGAGTGACTGACGGCCACGTTTCCGTGTTCCAGATCCCATCCCTGGGCATGTGCTTCTGTGAAGAGAACAGAGAGGAGGGGCGGTGGGAGCTGGTGAGCCCGCCCGTGAAGGCGCTCACGCACGGCTCCAACGCGGCCTTCGACTGGCGGAGCTGGATCCTGGGCAGCTGAGCGGCCGCGCGTGGGCTCAAGCGCCCCGCGTGGGGAGCCGCAGACCGCGCGCCACGCCCGAGGCCTCCGTGTTCCAGAACATTCGCCTCTCGCTTCTGCCGCGCTCACCCCGGCGGGGGCTCCAGGGCCCACGGGCGCGGCTCTGACGGCGGCCCGGGTTCCCCTCGCGCGCACTGGCCGCCCGCGTGGCTGCGCTGCTCCCGCAGGGTCAGGTCCCAGCGCCTCCTCCCCCGCCTCACGCGGTCCTCCGCCGGGGCCCCGCCCTCCGCGGTCAGGAAGACCCCCACCCCACCCTGGGCACACCGGGCCTTGCGGTGTCCATGGCCCAGGCGTCCGGGCCGGCGCCGCCGTAATAAACGACCGCAGACTCGGTGAGGACAGCTCGCCCTGGGGCTGCGCTCCCGTGGGACCCCTCCCTGCACTGTCTCCCTCCCAGGGCGCCCACTCCCCGCCCCCCAAGGCCAGCAGCGCAGTGTCCACCCGTCCCCTCCTGTCCCTATACACGGACCCCCAAGTCCACCCGTCCCCTCTCTCCTCTGCACGGACCCCTGCCCCGCCCCTGCCTCCCTCGGGTGTCCCGGGGCCCCTAGCATCTTAGGGCCGGCTCTCGCCTCTTAGCCGCACCTGAGCCCCTGTGTGTCCCGGGCCCGGGGGCTGGGACAGGGACGACTGGGGGCTGGGGGCTGTCCTCCAACCCGCCCCGCTCACACCAGGGTCTGGGGTCCGCACGAGACCCCGCCCCCAGCAGGACCTGTCCACCTGCTCTCCTCCCTTCTGATGAATGTGGGGTCGGGATGCACCAGGAATTTGCCAGTGTGAGGGGTGGGTCCCTCAGAATGGGGGAGGCCGACCATGACCAGGAGCCGGGGCAGCCCCGAATCTGAAGGGGCCGGAACGGCAGTGGTGGGGCTTCCCGAGGGGGCTCTGCCCACGGTGTGGGACTGCAGGCCGGACCCCTCCCGGTGCAGCCAAAGCCCAGGGTCCGAGGTTTCTTCCTCCCCCCACCCCACCCCAGCTCACCCCACACTGCCACGACCCTTGCACCAGGCGAAGGCAGAACCAGGACCCAGCCCCCGAGGTACCTGTGTCCCTGGCTCATCCCACCAGACACAGCCAGGCCTCACGTGGAGGGAGCTTCGCCCGCGCTGGCTAACCCAGGGCTGCCTGCACCTCGGCCAGGTGTCGGGCCGTCCCAGGTGTCGGGCCGTCCCAGGTGTCGGGCCGTCCCAGGTGTCGGGGCCGTCCCAGGTGTCAGGGCCGTCCCAGGTGTCGGGGCTGGGCACAGGTGTTGGGGCTGGGCACAGGTGCGCTGTCCAGGCCCAGGTGTCGGGGCTGTCCCAGGTGTCGGGGCTGGGCACAGGTGTCGGGCCGTCCCAGGTGTCGGGGGCCAGGCCCAGGTGCGCTGTCCGGGCCCAGGTGTCGGGGCCAGGCACACGTGTCGGGACAAGGCACACGTGCGCTGGCTGGGCACAGGTGTCGGGACAAGGCAACGGTGCTGGCTGGGCACAGGTGTCAGGGCCGTCCCAGGTGTCGGGGCTGGGCACAGGTGTTGGGGCTGGGCACAGGTGCGCTGTCCAGGCCCAGGTGTCGGGGCTGTCCCAGGTGTCGGGGCTGGGCACAGGTGTCGGGGCCGGGCAGAATACAGGAAATATGTGCTGGATAAAACGAACAGCAAAGTTACGGTGAACAGCACAGAAGCAACCAGAAGAGCTCCGGGAGCCTGGACACCAAGCAGGGGCCCCTGAGGGACGGGGTCAGGGACAGGGTCAGGGACGGCCCCTGGAGGAGGTGTGTGGTTGGAAGCGGCTTCCTGAAACGCGAGCATGGGGTACAGTCGGGGCACAAATTCCCAGGGTTGGGCACGCACGAGGCAGCAGCAGAACCAAGGGGAGGCAGGGGGTGCAGACCCCAGCCTGTGGGGTGCCCGGCGACGCTGGGCTCTGCACAGAAGCTTCGGGGGACAGAGAAGGCAGGGGGTGCAGACCCCAGACTGTGGGGCGCCCGGCGACACTGGGCTCTGCACAGAGGCTTGGGGGGACAGAGAAGGCAGGGGGTGCAGACCCCAGCCTGTGGGGCGCCCGGCGACGCTGGGCTCTGCACAGAGGCTTGGGGGGACAGAGAAGGCAGGGGGTGCAGACCCCAGCCTGTGGGGCGCCTGGCGACACTGGGCTCTGCACAGAGGCTGTGGGAGACAGAGAAGGCAGGGGGTGCAGACCCCAGTCTGTGGGGTGCCCGGCGACGCTGGGCTCTGCACAGAGGCTGCGGGAGACAGAGAAGGCAGGGGGTGCAGACCCCAGTCTGTGGGGCGCCCGGTGACGCTGAGCTCTGCACAGAGGCTGCGGGGGACAGAGTGGGGGCCAGAGCACTGAATCATCCCCGCCCACCGGCACAGCCCCCAGACTCCCACAGCTCCGGAGAGGAGGGACCTGGCGGGAGGCAGCTGACCAGGTCACAAAGTCCCAGTGTTGCCTGCTGACTTGAGGTTTGGAAAGAGAAACATCTTTGTCCGCGTAGGTCCGTGATGTCGGCTGTTAATCGGCTGCTTCATTCGCCCTCCCCATCTTTCCCCAACCGCTTCCGCCTCTTCCCTTCCTGCCTCCCACACCCCCTTCTCCACTGTCCCTGGCCCACGGAAAACCACAACCAGCCACAAAGAAAGGCCGGCGTGCAGCCGGCAGGGAGCTGTGGTCTCGCAGTGTGGAGAGGAGTTGGGGTCCGGATGCCCCACCCCTGCCGGGCTTGGGGGGGGGGGGAAGGGGGAAGAGTCAAGGAGCGCCCCCAAGGCACAGGCCCCCACATCCCCACTCGGGAAGGTGCCAGGCCCGGGAGGGGCTGAAGGGCCCCAGGCCAGGCTCAACTAAGGGGGCACTGGAGCCAAGGAGATGAGAGCCGGTGGAGGCTGAGGGGCCCCCCAGGGGTGAGGAGCCCCCAGGGGGTGAGGGGCCCGAAGCCTGGATCGTCAAGATGAGGGACCCAGCCGCACGCCAGGCCCTGCGTCCACTCCAGGCTGCAGGCAATGCCCCCGACCCCAGAGAAGTCACCGGACAGGACTGGGGTGCCCTGCCACGTGCCATGGCCGTGGATGAGAGGCCACAGGCAGGAGTGCACCACGGTGAAGCCACAGCCGCCTTAGGGTGCGATGCTCGCACAGCGACAGCTCGCCCGGGGCCACGGTCCTCAGAACGTGACCCCGTGGCCGAGCGACAGACGCCTGACTCCACCTGGTCCAGCAGAGAGGGAGCCAAATGCGGCAGGTCCTGGAGGACGGCGGACCTGGGAAGGCAGGGACAGGAGGGCTGAGCCCCCGCTGGCGCAGCTGCGGCCTGTGGAGGCTGTCACTGCACGGGGGACGAGCCAGCTCTTGGGTCCCGAAAGCCGGAGGACTGAGCTCGTGGCAACCACAAGCGCCGGAAAGCAAGCGCGGAATCGATACGGAGAAAGCCGAGAGGGGCCCCGGCTTGGTCTGTCCAGGTGCATTCTTCAAAATCGCAGCTTCTTCTCAGGAAGGAACCGGGGAAACAGAGGGGCGTGGACAGAGCTTCCACAGCCGGACAGAAGACAGCCGGAGAGGAGCTGGGGGCCGGCGCTGCGGCGTAGCAGCTAAAGCCACCACCTGCAGGGCCGGCATCCCATGTGGGTGCCAATTCGAGTCCCGACTGCTCCACTTCCGATCCAGCTCTCTGCTGTGGCCTGGGGAAGCAGTGGAGGACGACCCAGGTGCTTGGGCCCCTGCACCCATGTGGGAGACCCGGAGGAAGCTCCTGGCTCCTGGCTTCGGATCAGCCAAGCTCAGCTCCTGCTGTTACAGCCATTGGGGGAGTGAACCAGCGGATGGAAGACCTCTCTCTGTCTCTCCCTCTCTCTGTAACTCTACCTCTCGAAATAAGTAAATAAAATTCTTTTTTAAAAAAGCAAAGCTGGGAGAACATTTCCCCAGACAGTCCATGAAGAATGAGAGGCGGAAATCCGGGCAGCACAGGAGTGAGCGCCCAGGGCCGCCAGTGTTAGCCATAGCGGCGCCTGCTGGGGACAGAGGCCAAGGTTCCTGCGCCTGGGGGTCGGCTGGGCTGGGGAATTGTAGCCCTCTGGCCTGTCTGAACCGCGACGGTTGACTGTGCTACCTAAGAGAATGGCCTTGGCTCCACAAGGCCTACACTGAGACACTTGGGCATGTGTTACACCCAAACGGCCGTGAAAACCGCTCCGGGTGCCTGGAGATGACGTACATACACACACACATCCACCTCGCTGCACACACTCACATCCACCTCCCTGTACACACGTCCACCTCCCTGTACACACACTCACGTCCACCTCCCTGTACACACTCACATCCACCTCCCTACACACTCACGTCCACCTCCCTGCACACACTCACATCCACCTCCCTGTACACACTCACGTCCACCTCCCTGCACACACTCACGTCCACCTCCCTGTACACACACTCACGTCCACCTCCCTACACACTCACGTCCACCTCCCTGCACACACTCACATCCACCTCCCTGTACACACTCACGTCCACCTCCCTGTACACACTCACATCCACCTCCCTGCACACACTCACGTCCACCTCCCTGCACACACTCACGTCCACCTCCCTACACACACTCACGTCCACCTCCCTGTACACACTCACATCCACCTCCCTGCACACACTCACGTCCACCTCCCTACACACACTCACGTCCACCTCCCTGCACACACTCACATCCACCTCCCTGTACACACTCACATCCACCTCCCTGTACACACACTCACGTCCACCTCCCTGTACACACTCACATCCACCTCCCTGCACACACTCACGTCCACCTCCCTGCACACACTCACGTCCACCTCCCTGTACACACTCACATCCACCTCCCTGCACACACTCACGTCCACCTCCCTGCACACACTCACGTCCACCTCCCTGTACACACTCACGTCCACCTCCCTGTACACACTCACATCCACCTCCCTGCACACACTCACGTCCACCTCCCTACACACACTCACGTCCACCTCCCTGCACACACTCACATCCACCTCCCTGTACACACTCACATCCACCTCCCTGCACACACTCACATCCACCTCCCTGTACACACTCACATCCACCTCCCTGCACACACTCATGTCCACCTCCCTGCACACACTCACATCCACCTCCCTGTACACACTCACGTCCACCTCCCTGCACACACACTCACGTCCACCTCCCTGTACACACACTCACGTCCACCTCCCTGCACACACTCACATCCACCTCCCTGTACACACACTCACGTCCACCTCCCTGTACACACTCACGTACACCTCCCTGCACACACTCACGTCCACCTCCCTGCACACACACTCACGTCCACCTCCCTGCACACACTCACGTCCACCTCCCTGTACACACACTCACGTCCACCTCCCTGTACACACTCACATCCACCTCCCTGTACACACTCACGTCCACCTCCCTGCACACACACTCACGTCCACCTCCCTGCACACACTCACGTCCACCTCCCTGTACACACTCACGTCCACCTCCCTGTACACACTCACATCCACCTCCCTGTACACACTCACGTCCACCTCCCTGCACACACTCACGTCCACCTCCCTGTACACACACTCACGTCCACCTCCCTGTACACACACTCACGTCCACCTCCCTGCACACACTCACGTCCACCTCCCTGTACACACACTCACGTCCACCTCCCTGCACACACTCACATACACCTCCCTGCACACACTCACGTCCACCTCCCTGTACACACTCACGTCCACCTCCCTGCACACACTCACATCCACCTCCCTGTACACACACTCACGTCCACCTCCCTGTACACACACTCACGTCCACCTCCCTGTACACACTCACATCCACCACCCTGCACACACTAACATCCACCTCCCTACACACACTCACGTCCACCTCCCTGCACACACTCACATCCACCTCCCTGTACACACTCACATCCACCTCCCTGCACACACTCACATCCACCTCCCTGCACACACTCACGTCCACCTCCCTGCACACACTCACGTCCACCTCCCTGTACACACTCACGTCCACCTCCCTGCACACACTCACATCCACCTCCCTACACACACTAACATCCACCTCCCTACACACACTCACATCCACCTCCCTGCACACACTCACGTCCACCTCCCTGCACACACTCACGTCCACCTCCCTGCACACACTCACATCCACCTCCCTACACACACTAACATCCACCTCCCTGCACACACTCACATCCACCTCCCTGGACACACTCACATCCACCTCCCTGTACACACTCACGTCCACCTCCCTGTACACACTCACATCCACCTCCCTGTACACACTCACATCCACCTCCCTGCACACACTCACATCCACCTCCCTGTACACACTCACGTCCACCTCCCTGCACACACTCACGTCTACCTCCCTGTACACACTCACATCCACCTCCCTGTACACACTCACGTCCACCTCCCTGTACACACTCACGTCCACCTCCCTGCACACACTCACGTCCACCTCCCTGTACACACTCACGTCCACCTCCCTGCACACACTCACGTCCACCTCCCTGCACACACTCACATCCACCTCCCTGTACACACTCACGTCCACCTCCCTGCACACACTCACATCCACCTCCCTGCACACACTCACGTCCACCTCCCTGCACACACTCACGTCCACCTCCCTGTACACACTCACATCCACCTCCCTGTACACACTCACGTCCACCTCCCTGCACACACTCACATCCACCTCCCTACACACACTAACATCCACCTCCCTACACACACTCACATCCACCTCCCTGTACACACTCACATCCACCTCCCTGTACACACTCACGTCCACCTCCCTGTACACACACTCACGTCCACCTCCCTGTACACACTCACGTCCACCTCCCTGTACACACTCACGTCCACCTCCCTGCACACACTCACATCCACCTCCCTGTACACACTCACGTCCACCTCCCTGCACACACACTCACGTCCACCTCCCTACACACACTAACATCCACCTCCCTGCACACACTCACGTCCACCTCCCTGCACACACTCACGTCCACCTCCCTGCACACACTCACATCCACCTCCCTGTACACACTCACGTCCACCTCCCTGCACACACTCACATCCACCTCCCTGCACACACTCACGTCCACCTCCCTGCACACACTCACGTCCACCTCCCTGTACACACTCACGTCCACCTCCCTGCACACACTCACATCCACCTCCCTGTACACACTCACATCCACCTCCCTGTACACACTCACGTCCACCTCCCTGTACACACTCACATCCACCTCCCTGTACACACTCACATCCACCTCCCTGTACACACTCACATCCACCTCCCTGCACACACTCACGTCCACCTCCCTGTACACACTCACGTCCACCTCCCTGCACACACTCACGTCCACCTCCCTGTACACACTCACATCCACCTCCCTGCACACACTCACATCCACCTCCCTGTACACACTCACGTCCACCTCCCTGCACACACTCACGTCCACCTCCCTGCACACACTCACGTCTACCTCCCTGTACACACTCACATCCACCTCCCTGTACACACTCACGTCCACCTCCCTGTACACACTCACATCCACCTCCCTGTACACACTCACATCCACCTCCCTGCACACACTCACGTCCACCTCCCTGTACACACTCACATCCACCTCCCTGTACACACTCACGTCCACCTCCCTGTACACACTCACATCCACCTCCCTGCACACACTCACGTCCACCTCCCTGTACACACTCACATCCACCTCCCTGTACACACTCACGTCCACCTCCCTGTACACACACTCACATCCACCTCCCTGTACACACTCACGTCCACCTCCCTGTACACACTCACATCCACCTCCCTGTACACACTCACATCCACCTCCCTGCACACACTCACGTCCACCTCCCTGTACACACTCACATCCACCTCCCTGCACACACTCACATCCACCTCCCTGCACACACTCACATCCACCTCCCTGCACACACTCACATCCACCTCCCTGCACACACTCACGTCCACCTCCCTGCACACACTCACGTCCACCTCCCTGTACACACTCACGTCCACCTCCCTGCACACACTCACGTCCACCTCCCTGTACACACACTCACGTCCACCTCCCTGTACACACTCACGTCCACCTCCCTGTACACACTCACATCCACCTCCCTGCACACACTCACATCCACCTCCCTGTACACACTCACGTCCACCTCCCTGTACACACTCACATCCACCTCCCTGTACACACACTCACATCCACCTCCCTGTACACACACTCACATCCACCTCCCTGCACACACTCACGTCCACCTCCCTGCACACACTCACATCCACCTCCCTGTACACACTCACGTCCACCTCCCTACACACACTCACGTCCACCTCCCTGCACACACTCACATCCACCTCCCTGTACACACTCACGTCCACCTCCCTGCACACACTCACATCCACCTCCCTACACACACTCACGTCCACCTCCCTGCACACACTCACGTCCACCTCCCTGCACACACTCACATCCACCTCCCTGTACACACTCACATCCACCTCCCTGTACACACTCACATCCACCTCCCTGTACACACTCACGTCCACCTCCCTGCACACACTCACATCCACCTCCCTGTACACACTCACGTCCACCTCCCTGCACACACTCACGTCCACCTCCCTGTACACACACTCACGTCCACCTCCCTGCACACGCTCACGTCCATCTCCCTTCCAAATAATAATGAACCATCTTTACAAGAGAAGAAGTCAAACCACGTCTCGTAAGATCGGAGTTCAAGGGCAAGAATTCAACCTCTCTCCCGCCTTCCTGAGCGGAACTTGCATTTCACGGGCACCGAGAGTCGGTTGTCGCTGGCCTCATGAAGTGAGAGAGAACCTGCTCGTCCCGACGCCCCGGGCTGAACCCGGCCCCGCCAGGCGCCCCCCCACGGCAGTGCATCCGCACGGCACACCGTTTCTTCCGCTGTAATGAAACAGGAAGGACCCCCCCCCCATGGTGGACCGTGAGTGCCTCGAGCCTGCCTGAGACTTCCTGAGCCGTAAGAAACAGGGGCGGGCGTGTGGTGCAGGGGTTGAGCTGCTGCGTGGAAGCCCTGCGTGTCCAAGCAGAGCGCAGGTTCGAGTCCCGGCTGCCCCACTTCCGATGCCGCCTGGGAAAGCAGCAGAAGACGGCCCAAGCGCTGGGCCCCTGCACCCACATGGAGGACCCGGATGGAGCTCCTGGCTCCTGGCTTCGACCTGGCCCAGATCTGGCTGTTGCAGCCACTTAGGGAGTGAACCAGCAGATGGAAGATCTGTCCTCTGCCTCTCAAGTAGATGAGAATAAATACACATGAGACAGGCAGGCCAGGACCCGGAAGACCAAGCAGGGAACCCGACAGGTGAGGACGGCGAGACGCCCCTCCCAGGAGCAGGCTCAGTCTCTCCGAAACCAGAGGTGTGAGGGAGGGCACCTGGGGGCGGGGGTGAGGGGCAGGGGCCTCTCCCAGGAGCCCTGGCCTCGGCCTCAGAGCGCCTTCCCAGGGGCCCCGCCAGGGTGTTTAACCGCGTGACGGAGGCGCCAGCTCTTCCCCCGGCTTCCCGTCCCTCACGAGTCCCTGCCCCAAACGGCGGCGAAGTGCTCGCGTGGCTGGGAGCGCCGACTGCCTGAGCGTGGGTGGACTTGGTTGGGCTCTGGCGGGCTTTCCGTGTCTGCTCCTGTTTCTGCCGTGACTTCTGCGTGTAGCTCAGTGGCCGCTGCAGGGAGGGCGGGCGGGGTGGGGGATGGGCGCGCACCGTGGCGTGGGAGCCTAGGAGCAGAGAGGTTTGCAGTGGGCAGTGTTGGGGGCCAGCCTCGGGGCCGTGGAAAGGGAGGGTCCCGGCTGATGCCTGGCCCGGACATGGGGGACAGCTGGGGGTCTAACGAGGCAGCCCATGCAGCCTTGGGGGAGAACGTAGGGGCGCCGGCCAGCAGTGCGGAATCCTGCAGGAGCCCGTGGGCCGCGCGGCGTCTGCGAATGGGGACAAGAGTTTTACACCCTCAGCCAGCGCCTCAGGGAACAAGAGAGGCTGGGGTGTGCTTGCAGGGCACACGGCCCCCGTGGCTGCTGGCTTCTTATGAGGCCGTGTTTTCCCAGAGTTGCACACAGTAAACCTTAGTTTCTGGGGCTTTCCTAGCTCTCTCCAAGGAAGGAGGGGAGAGAAGTCCGCGTCCACACCGGCGCCCGTGCCGGCACAGATGTGGCTGTCTTTACCCTGGAAGAAACTCCACTGAGAAACAGCAGTGGGGCGGGACTGTGGCGTAGCGGGTAAAGCCGCCACCTGCAGGGCCGGCATCCCATATGGGCACCAGTTCCAGTCCCGGCTGCTCCACTTCCGATCCAGCTCTCTGCTGTGGCCTGGGAAAGCAGTAGAAGATGCCCTAGTCCTCGGGCCCCTGCACCCGCGTGGGAGACCTGGAAGAAGCTCCTGGCTCCTGACTTCGGATCAGCACAGCTCCGGCCATTGCCGCCTTTGGGGGAGTGAACCAGTGGATGGAAGACCTATTTCTTCCTCTCTCTGTCTCTGTCTGTAACTCTACCTCTCAAGTAAATAAACAGAATTTAAAAATAAATAAAAGAAACAGTGGCAAAACAAGCCGGCGACCTTTAGTCCACAGAACGAGAAGCGAAACCAAGGATAAGGGAGTTTATTTGCGACTGCAAACCAGCCTCACAAGGGACAGGCGATGCGAGCCAGCAGGCCCCGCCCGCGCCCCTCACTCCTGCAGGTCCGACTGTCTGCCCTCCTCTTCTTCGAAGCTGGCGTTGGCTGTGGAGAAAAGCCAAGCGTGAGCTGCCCCGCGGTCACCTGGTTCTGAAAGTCTTGGTTCACTAACAGCTCCTTTGCAACAAGGACGCTGTAATGATTAATCGTTTATCGGCAGCAACGGAGTGCTACATTTTCTCTCATTCATTCAGACTTCTCCAGGGTGCCTTTGGGTGCTACAGTCAGCAGGCAAAAGGGCTGTGGCGCAGTGGGTAAGGCTGCGGCCTGCGGCGCCGACATCCCATGTAGGCACCAGTCCGAGTCCCGGCTGCTCCACTTCCAAACCAGCTCCCTGCTAATGCGCCTGGGAAAGCAGTGGAAGATGCCCAAGTGCTTGGGCCCCTGCACCCACATGGGAGACCTGGAAGAAGCTCCCGGCCATTTGGGGAGTGAACCAGCAGATGGAAGACCCCTCTCTCTCTCTCCCTCCCTCTCTCTCTCTCTCTCTCTCTTTGTAACTCTGACTTTCAAATAAATCAATAAAAATTAACAAGGAAAAAAAGGCACATTCAGAGGCGATGCTAGGGCACGGGCCTTCACGCCGCGTCAGGAACTCTCTCGTGCCTGCACACAGCACCCAAAGCAGGCAGCTTCGTGGGCAGCGCGTTGTCTTGGCCCTCGCACTGTACCGTGCAGGTGAAGTCTGCAGCGCCCACTGCCGGCTGTGTTGGAGGAGAAACCCCGGGCGTGGGGCAGGTGTTGTGGCTCAGTGGGCGACGCCACCGCTGGGGACACTCAAGTCCCACATCAGAGTGCGTGGGATCAAGTCCCGCCCCCACCCCAGTCCAGCTTCCCAAGGGTCCCTGCCCCTGCCATGGGAGACCCCGAGGGAGTCGGGCTCCTGGCTTCAGCCTGGCCCAGCCCTGGCTGCTGTGCACACAGGGGCATGAGCCAGTGGGGTTCTCTCCTTGTCCCTCTTTCTCTGTCTTTCTCCCTCTCTCTTTGCACCCCTCTCTTTCAAACAAACAAATATATATTTTAAGAGAAGCCGCAGGGGGCTCTCGGGTGTAATGTGGGGGCTGTGATGAGCACATTTTCTGTTTCTATGTTTGCATGGGACGCTTTGCCTCCAAGCCCACTTCTTCCTTGCTCAGGTTTCGTGGGAGGCCCTGGGGACCCTGGGGCTGGGGAACCCCTGCTGTGGGGCTGCCCTGTGCCCTGTGGGGTGTTTGTGTCCCCAGCGGGGACGATATGAGGAGCACCCCCCTCCCTGGCCCTCAAGTCTCCCACACTGCTGGTGTCCCTGTGGGCCATGGCTGGGTGACGGCGACACTCTCTGACCGGGGCGGTGTCGGGAAGCTGCAGTGGCAGGGGCTGGCTGGCCCCAGATGGCATCAGCTCAGGACCAGGGACTCTCGCCCTCACTTGGGTCCCCTCCCTTCTCTATGCACATATCCCGGCCCATCCTCCCCCGGCCCCAGAGAAACTGGGGAAGCCAGGCCTGAATGGCGCCCCCCAGAGCTCCCCCAGGGCCTTTCCCCACGGCGCCCAGGATCAAATCGCAGCAAGAAAGGGCCAGGGCGGGGCTGTCATCCTCACCCCCACACACCCTGGGGTGCAGGGTCTCCTTCCTGGTCTCACCCATCCCGGTCCCCTCAGCGCCCCCCCCCCCCCCATCTTGAGACTCCTTCCCGGCAGGGCCACGGGCCGTGGTGACTTCACAGATTCCGGGGTGGGCCGTGCCTCGCCCCTGCACACCCTGAGGTCAAACCCAGCATCTCCCGGGCCGCCCACGGGTCTGCAGAGCAGCTGAGCGAGGCCCTGGACGCTGCGCCGGCTCCTGGGCTCCCCTGTGGGCCTGGGCCTGCAGGCACCCTTGTCGCCCACCTTACACGAATGGGACAGAAGCAGGATGCACCGTCCTGGCTACCGACTCCCAAGCCAGGTTTCCACTCAGTCAGGTGGGGCCCTGGATCGGGGGGCTGAGTCTGGGGGGGAGGGCAGCAGGTGACCCCCAGCCCCAAGCCCTTCCCAGGTGACCTTCCCCCTACAACAAGGAGCAGCCTCCATCGGACGGGAGACACTGGGAGAAGATCCTCCAGGCTCTCTGGCCGTGCACAAGTCTGGAAGCTTCTGTCTAGGCCAGCCCATGGGTGCGGATTTGCCCTCAGCTCTGACCGAGGTGCCTGGACTCAGCGCTACCCCCAACGCGGGGGGGGCCTGGGCTGTACACCTGTGACTCTGCAGGGTAAAGGTCACGGGACAAAACCACGCGTCCACTTCTCCAGCGGGCGGCCCCCCGCGGGAGCGGACGTGAGCGCCACCGCGGCCGGGGGCGGCACCCGGCAAGGCTTGCCGGAGGCCCTGAGCCGGGGTGACCTCCCCACAGGGGCTCCCGGCGCTGCGGGGGGCGTGTCCTCACCCTGGTCCACGTCGTAGCCGAACTCCCGGTTGTCGTCCCTGAACACGTCGGCGTCCTCGTCCCCCGGCCGCATCTCCATCTCGCCCTCGAACCCCTCCAGGAGGCCCTGGCTCTCCTCCGTGTCCTCGCCGATGCCTGGGGGGCGACAGAGGACGCGAGGGCTGAGGGCGGGGGAACGCAGGGGACCGTGTGGGGGTGCGGGGGGCGGCGGCCTCCCCTGGCCTGGCCAGCGCCTGCCCCCGCCTCCTGGGCACACACGTATCACACAGGCGTCACCACCAGGGGCCGAGACCCGAGCACGAGCTGGCCACAGGCACCCGAGCCGGCTTTCCGGCGTGGCAGAGCACGGGACCACCCCCCGCGCCGTGTGGCCGCCGTGGAGAAGGGCTGCCCGGTCCTTCTCGTCACAGCCGGGGTCACGCCCACAGCCAGGCTCTGCCCCGGGCGAGGGGCGGAAGGGCCCGCCTCCCGCTCACGTCTCCCTGTGTGCTCCGTCCACCTCCTCTCCCTCGCTGGGGGTGTCTGGTCCCAAAGGCTCCCCGGCCCCACCTCCACCCTCCACCAGCCGGAGAAGAGGGAGTCGACCACCCGCAGCGGCTCCGCACCCTCGGTCCGCGGGGTCTCCTCCTGGCCAGGTCCCTCCGACGGGGCCTGCTCCTTGGGGAGCGTCGGCGTCCACAGGGCCAGTTCCGTGATCTTGGTGGCTTTCCATTTCGGGACGACCGCTACCAAAGCCTCCTCCTCCTCCTCCTCTTCTCCTCTCTCCTGGGCCAAAGCAGAAGCGAGAACTTAACGTCGTCTGTGCAGCCTTGCTCTGCAGTATCAGAAGTGAAGGGACGAACAGCACGGGTCCCGCAGTGCGTCTGAGCCTTTGCCCGGCACCGCTCAGGGTTCGGACGTCAGCCGGCTCCTCCCAGAATCCCTGACGGTTGCAAACAGCTCCCCGGGGGCCGGGGTGAGAGCAGGAGCCGGCAGCGAGGCTCGTGGGCTCTGCACTGTCGGCAGCCGTCAAGGAGGGGCCCAGGCTAAGCGGCCTTTGTCTCCCGGCTCCACGTTTAGTTAAACAAACAGCATGACAACCTCGGGGTAAGAAAGTTCTAGAAAGCTCTAAAGGGTTCGATCCGTGAGGCTCCGGGGTGCAGGGCGATGGACGCCAGGTCGGGCAGAGCAGCGCCTGGCCCTGAGCGTGGACCACGATGACGACGTCCACGCGCGTCCACGCGCGTCCACCACGGCCAGCACATCTTCCTGCCTCTTGGTTTGGCGACTCCCACAATTCCCTGCACCTGTGGAAGCTTCTCTGTGACGCAGTGACAGCACCCAGGACAGAACACGGCAGGTGTCGCCCCCCCAGCCTCCACCGGAACCCCCAGAGGGCCCCGCCAGACTGCAGGGGCTCTGGCTTGGCAGTCCGGGGTGGGGCTCCAGCATTTGTGAGTTTATCAGAGTGCGGGGGGCGCTGGCGGAGCAGCCTCTGCCCCCACCACGAACCAGCAGATCTGCCAGAACCCGACAGGCGCCCTCCCCCGGGGAAGCTGCGGCCCCAGCTCCCACAGCCTGTCCGCCCAGTTACACCCACTGCCGGGTCCAGCTGAGGTCAAGGGTCATTCCTTCCACGGGAGAGACCTTGAGGGGCTGTGGGGTCGTGTCCCAGGTCAGCAATGGGCCCCAGGGCCCCTGTGTGCCCGCCTCAGCGTCCTGGCACAGCTGCCTCGGGGCTGGGAGCTGAACCGTGTCACCCACCCCACAGAAACGAACGCATGCTGGACCCCTAAGCTCAGGCCAGGGCTCACAGCCAAGTTCAAATGAAGTTAAGAAGAGGGGCCCAGTCCAAAACGGCTGTGGTTCACCCACAGAGCAGGGATCTGGACCCAGAGACACAGTGGCACAGGGGAGACGGCCATCAGCCGCCTGGGAGAGCGGCCTGGGGCCAAGCAGCTGGCCCACACCTTGACTCTGCCTGCCGGAGCCGCCCACGGAGCGGCCCTCACATGTCATATATCACGGAGAGGTGAAAGCAGCCGACATTGCCGAGAAGGGACCAGGCCAGGGAGCTGCAATGGACTGGCTTCTGTCTGTCGAGTGGTTACCAGTAAGATGGCTTAGTACTTAACCGCCGCAGAGGGCCAGCTCGGGCTCAGGGGCGCAGGCGGCCCAAGCAGGGGACGGTGCGGTCGCCCCAAGCCCACCGCCGTGGAGGGAAGGCAGTTCCCAGCCCACGTCCGGCGCGAGACACCCACAAACCTGGAGCGAGCTCACCGTTCGTCTCCGGGACCAGGCCCACTGCAGGGCTGCTGCCGCCGAATTCCTGTTTTTTGTTTGGTTTTTGCAGTGCTGCTCACAACCCACTGGAGCGAGTTCACACTTCACTGACGGCCGCAGCACACGCGTGGGACAGCAGTGCCCTGGGGCCAGCCTCAGCACAGGCTCCCGTCCACTGCCCTACACTTGGCCGCCAGAGGGCGTCGCTCGGCAGGGCTGCGTGCCAATAAAGCTTTATTTACAGAAACCAGAGTGGACGCTCCCGCACAGCCCGAGGTGGAGTTGAGGGAGGGCGGGGCGTAGAACCGTGCAGCCACTGCAGAGAAGGTGACCGCGCAGAATGGCCGGTCACGTGACCCAGCCGTCCACACCCAGGCACGCGCCCCAGAGACTTCAAAGCGGACGGCCACTCTCTGTAGCCCAGGTTAAGCTGCCACCTGGAACACCCCCAGGCCACGTCTGACGCCTTGTCGGTGTCCCGCCTACTCCACACCTCCAATCCAGCTTCCTGCTAATGCACCCGGCAGGCAACAGGTGGCGGCCCTGGTCCAGGGCCCCCGATGGACCCTGGATGGAGCTCCTGGCTCGTGGCTGCAGCCGGCTCAGCCTCAGCTGCTGCGGGCATTTGGGGAGTGAACCAGCTGATGGGAAAGTCTCTCTCTCTCTCTCTGCATTTCAAATAGATAAGCTTTGAAAAAGAATAAAAAAGCAAGACACACACATGTGCGCATGCACACACGCACACACACACACACACGTGTTCACTGTGGTAGCTTAAAGGTGGAAGCCACCCCAGTGTCCACCAGGAGGAGGACGGATGAGCAAAGCGTGGTCCAGCCACACAACGGAGCATCACTCAGCCACGTGAAGAAGGTGCTGCCGGCACGGCCGCACACGGATGAACTCGGGACACACGCTTAGTGCAGCAAGCCGGACACGGGAGCGCGGAGGCGGCGCCATGCCAGCCGTAGGCAGAATCTGGGGCGGGCAAGCCAGGTAAGGCGACGGCGCCGGGAGAGGGCAGCCGGGGCTGCTGCGGGGTTTCTGTCCCGGGAGCGAGCCAGGCTCAGAGCTGCGCGGCGCTGACGGCTGAGCCACACTAAGTCATTCAGTACTTACAAGTGGCTGGCTTCGTGACGCGTGCCCGCGCGACCTCACTAACAAACGAAGGAGACTCCCAGACATGGGACAGACTCCGGAGCACACACTGGGCATGGCCAAAGGAGCCTGGGGGCGTGGCCGGGGGGGGGAGGCGAGGGCCCTCCGAGGTCGCACACGGTGCCTCCAGACAGCGTCCCGGCCACGAGGGCCAGTGACGAGGGCGGCGTCAGCCCAGGGACTGCTGGGCGCAGAAGTTTCCTGGCTGAGGCTGGGTGGGCTTTGCACAGTTCTTGTCATCAGGCCAACACGCGTGAGCTCACAACTCCCAGCTGCGTTTCCTCGCTTCTGTTAGCGCTTGACACACGTGACTCCACACTGACTCTGCATGGGTGTGGGTGTGAGTGTGCGTGTCCATGGGTGAGCCCTGCGCACACGTATGTGTGCATGTATGTCTGTCTGAGTGTGCATTTCTGTGTGTGTGTGAGTGTAAGTGTGCAGGTCCATGTGTGAGCCCTGCGCACACGTATGTGTGCATGTATGTCTGTGTGAGTGTGCATTTATGTGCGTGTGAGTGCAAGTGGGCTCTGTGTAGGTGTGCATGTCTGTGCATGTGCAAGTCTGCGTGTGTGTCTGTCTCTATGTGTGTGTGTCAGTGTACATGTATGGTTGTGTGCATCAAGTTAATTCAAGCAGGTGGAGAGCCAGGTTTGGCGGTGACCGTGGTCCGCCAGCCCCTGCTCTGGAGGGCGTGCATCCCCTTACGGGGGGGGGCGTCTCTCGGGCAGCACAGCCCACGCATGCCCAGGGGACAGGAGCGGCCTGGCGTCGTGGGTGGTTTCCTGCACCGCGGCAGTGCAGCCGTGACCGGCGACAGAGGACGAAAGCCCCTCCCCCAGCAGTAGCCGGGGACAGCGCTGCTCCCCGTTAGCCCAGAGGCAGCTGTGCCGGTCACCTCGGCCAGGGAGGGACGGTGCCCCAGGCTCTGCTTCCGGACTCCAGCCAGCAGTCGGCCCTGCGAATCTGCCCCATCTCTGACAAACACTGGAGTGTGGTCCTGAGTCACGCGGGCTGCGATTTGAGCCCAGCAGGGCCGTGACGGCCAGGGTGCGATGCTGATGAACCAAGAAACAGTGGGAGACACTTGAGTGTGGCTCGGCTCTCGGGAAATGGGCCCCGCTGAGCCCGCAGGCGTGATCAACTGCCTGATCTCCCATGGTCTCCGGGGCCTGTTTGAATGCAGGGGCTTTCCCTGCCCGGGTGTCTGTGACAGCACAGCACCGGCTCCCCATCAGCACCGCCCCCTCCCATGTACTCCTGCCCTTTCCACTCCCCCCACCCTGAAACGCCGCCTTCTCCAGTTTCCCCAGCAGAGGCTCAGCACACACAGCACAGGTGAGCCCTGCTGTCTGTCTCCCCACCAGGCACAAGAACTGCTCCGCAGGATGGCAGGCCAGATGCACCCCCCAGGGGTGGCAGGGACAATGGGGTCTGCCCAGGGCACAGGGAGGGGCCTCCCCACACGAGGAGGAGTCCAGGGAGAGCCCCAGACCCGTCACCGCCACAGTCGCACATCGCACAGCGAGGCCAGCTCACGGCGGGTGGCCTCATGGGCAGACATGAACGCGGCGAGCGTGGGCCGCGTGGTCGAGGCTACGTCACGCTCCTCCGTGCTCTGTTAGGGGCAGGTGGCTTACGGGAAGCCGCCTGAAACCCAGGCTGTGGCATCCGGGCTTCAGGAAGAAGCCGTGCTCAGGCTGGGGTGGGGGGGTTGGGGGTGTCTCGTTGCAGGCAACGAAATCAAGCGCTCCAGTCACTTTCAGACCCTGCTCTGCCTGCGCGGCTCCCTCTTAAAATGCAAAGCTCCTTCCAGGGATCGCAAGTAAACAAAGAAGCCCAAGGCTCGAAGCTCGGAGCAAGGGCTGGTGCTGTGGCATAGCTGGTGAAGCTGCCACCTGCAATGCCGGCATCCGCTGGTTCAAGTCCCAGCTGCTCCTCTTCTGATCCAGCTCTCTGCTGTGGCCTGGGAAAGCAGTGGAGGATGGCCCAGGTCCTTGGGCCCCTGCACCCACATGGGAGACCTGGAAGAAGCTCCTGGCTCCTGGCTTTGGATCAGCGCCGCTCTGGCCATTGTGGCCAGTTGGGGAGTGAACCATCGGATGGAAGACCTCTCTCTCTCTCTCTCTCTCTCTGTCTCTCTCTCTCTGTAACTCTTTCAAATAAATAAATAAATCTTAAAAAAACTAGAAGCAAGGAAATCTAACTAAAGGCAGACATCAGCCCGACGTTAGCAGCGACAGGACCCAGAAGACACGCACAGAACCCCCTCCCCACCTCCCCGAGAACACGCCTGCACCTGGACGTCTTGAATGCCTGCATCAGTCGCCCAATGCTATGAGCCAGGGAAGGTCAGTGCAGGTCTCGTCCTCGCGTTTTCACAGGTGCAAGTCACTCACCCGGCACCCTGACTGTCGCCAGACACGCTGGTGACACGGCCACGGGTTCCGGGACCTAACCCTGTCCAGAACTCCCTGGCTCAGGACGGGCTGCTTCCTGGCCACAAAAGCCAGGTCTAGATGGCCATGGTAAAGTGAAAAAAATGGGGACCAGCACTGTGGCAAAATGACTTAAGCCAGTGCCGCAGTGCCAGCATCCCACATGGGCTCCGGTACGAGTCCCGGCTGCTCCGCTTCCGATCCAGCTCCCTGCTAATGAGCTGGGAAAGCAGCAGAAGATGCCCAAGTGCTTGGGCCCCTGTGCCCGTGTGGGAGACCCGGATGGAGCTCCAGGCTCCTGGCTCTGGCCTGGCCCATCCCTGGCCGTTGCAGCCATTTGGGGAGCGAACCAGCAGATGGAAGCTTGCACGCTTGCGTGCTGTCTCTCTCTCTCTCTCTCTCTCTCTCTCTCTCTCTCTCTGCCTGCACCTCGTCTCTCTGCAATTCTGCCTTTCAAATCTATAAATAAACTTCGATAATAATAATAATGTGAAGTGACGCCATTTGCTTCTGGCAACTTGACTGTGCACAGACGCGAGATTTCCCGGGGGTGGGCTGGGCTCGCGAGGTCAGCATGGTTGGCAGCTCCTTGGCCGAGGATCGGAGAGGAAGAGCTCGGTGTCCCGCACTTCCCACGTGCATCCCGCACTTCCCACATGTGTCCTGCACTTACCACGCGTGTTCCGCACTTCCCACGTGCGTCCCACACTTCCCACGTGTGTCCCACACTTACCATGTGTGCCCCGCACTTCCCACGTGTGTCCCACACTTACCACGTCTGTCAGGCGGTACTCTCCATGCTGCTCACACCCGATGTCAAACACGAACTTCCCAGGCCCCACGGGCTGCAGGCGAAGAGAAGGCAGAGGCTGCCGCGGTGCCACCCGCCCCACCCGCCCCAGCTCGCCTCCCCGGGCCGCGCACAGCCATCAGTGCACCACAGCCATCCGTGCGCCACAGCCGTCCATGCACCACAGCCGTTCCTGCACTACAGCTGTCCGTGCACACAGCCGTCCCTGCACCACAGCAGTCCATGCACACAGTTGTCCATGCACCACAGCCGTCCGTGCACACAACCATCCGTGCACATAGCCATCCGTGCACACAGCCGTCCGTGCACCACAGCCGTTCCTGCACCACAGCTGTCCGTGCACACAGCCGTCCCTGCACCACAGCAGTCCATGCACACAGTCGTCCATGCACCACAGCCGTCCGTGCACACAACCGTCCGTGCACATAGCCATCCGTGCACACAGCCGTCCATGCACCACAGCCGTCCGTGCACACAGCTGTCCATGCACCACAGCCATCCATGCACCACAGCCGTCCGTGCACACAGCCATCCGTGCACACAGCCGTCCGTGCACACAGCCGTCCGTGCAGAGCTCCGTGCTATTCACCCCCTAGAGCCCTCACACAGGTGAACCCATGAAGGGAAATTCTTACGCAGCTATACCACTGCTTTCCCTTATCGCTCTAGAATTCCTCACTCCTAAGCTAACAAACGTCCACATGGACCACATGGACTCTTCCTGGCCATATTCAAACATCTGCATCTTCTGGAAAGTTCCGCGGTCTGTAGCGGGAGCACAGACTCTGGTTCTTCCCCGACTCCCTGCCCCGCATCCCTCAGGGCTTGCAATGACTCCTGTATGGAGTGTGGCGCTGTCCCGGCCACCGGCGCCTGTCTGCACACTTCTCATCTATACGCCGCTAGCTGCCATCCCACGGCTCCAGTTAGTGCAACTTGTGTTTGTCAGCCAAACACTCCCCCAGGAGCTAGAAGCCAGCAGTAAAAATGTGGGGAAAAGACTGACCTCACCAACGGTCAGGGAGAGGCACCCTGGGAGGGGGGCGGGACAGTCACTCCCAGCAGATTTGAAGGACAAATAACAAAAGTTATTGGCTGGTCATCGCTGGCGCTGAGGCCACTTCGCGGCCAAGAGGCGCAGACCAGCGGGCGAGAGGCTGAGCCATCTGCCAGGGCAGCGCCAGTGTGGCTCAAGACGCCAGCACCGTGTGCCAGCACCTCCATCCCTTAACCTCACAAACGCTCCTGTCGGACGGCCAAACCACAACTATTCAATGCACCGGTCTTCAGTGGCCGTCAGCTCACCCCAGAACCGGGCGACGCGTCTGTAACGCGGGAGCGTTCAGGTGCACGGGGTGGGAGGGGCACGGAGGGGGCTGAGGACAACAGAACCCGAGGACACGGAGTGGACGGGTCACTTCGGAGGCCCTCCCCCTGTGAGGGATAACGTGGAGGTGACCGCTGGCCTCGTGCCTCTCTCCCGGGCCCCCTGGAAGGCCCAACACAGCTCACTTCCAGGTCGGTGATGGGATCTTTAGCGCGTGTGGCCCCAGCTGGACCTGGTGCAGGAGCTCGGTCCAAACCAAAGGCCTCCTACACATTTAACCCTCACAAACACACAGGGTGACAGGAGGTGTAGCTCTGTGTAGACTTTCGTGTCCCGACACGGTGCAATCCACTCAAGAAATCAAAACCCCCAAGCCATGCCCCGGTCAGCCGTCTGCACAGGACACGTGTGCACGTGACGCCCACGGGGTGTGTGCAAGGAGACCCCCTGGAGCCGGGGAGGCAGCGGGCGGCTTGGTCACCATTGCCGACACCAACTTCTGACGCTGTTGCGGCTCCACACACTCCTCCTCCCGGGACGCCCCACCCGGCGTGGGAGCCCCCGAGTCACACAGGGCTTCTCTGCATCCCAGAGGGTCCTGCCCACAAAGGGGTCCTCCAGACACAAGCGGGCAGCAGTGGGCACCGGGCATCGGAAGCCCCCGGCCCAGGCAGGGTGCTCAGGGCAGCCCTGACGTCCCTGCGGGGCGGGGGGAGCTGGGGGTCTTCCTCTCCCCAGCAGGAAACGGTTCTCTGCTGGTGCACGTAGAAAGAACACCCCCATCCCACAGGACAATGCCAAAGACCCCAGGGCTTTGCGCTGAGGCAGAGGAGGGGCTGCGCGTCTGCCCCAGCCCTCCCCCACCCCACTGTGGGTGTGAGAGGCCGCGTGCCCCCAGCTGTAGGCAGCGGGAGTTCAGCGCTCTCCATCCACACCCCCCGGGAGGAGGCCCCGCCCACCACGCCGCAAGCTGGTTTCCCAGCGACTTACGTTTTTGTTCAGGAACTTGCCCTGGTACCTGTGGTTCAGGTGGATGAGCTCGGCCGCGCCCTCCTGCTGTCCATTCACCCAGGTACCGACGTACTTACTGCCCGTCTCCGCGTAGAAATAGGTGCCTTGCCCGTGCCTGGTCACAACAAGGGGCACAGGGCAGTCTGTCCCAGCCTCGGGGGAAGCCCCCCAGGTTGTCACCCGCACTGTGGACGTGAGGGTGGCCCAGGGTGGCCCAGCAGGGGGCAGGTGCATGACTAAGGGGGCTCAGGGACAGTAAGGGGACGCAGAGGTCAGCATCACCAGGGGCAGCCGCCTCCTGCCTTCCCCGGGAGGAGGCAGAGACCCCGAGAGCCGTGCTCCCATCCCCCAGACAGCCCCTCGGTGCTCCCCACCCCCGGGGGCTCGCGGCTGAAGGCTCCACGTGTTCCGGGGGAGACGGCCGCTGCTGAAGCTGCACCTGGCCAGCCAGGCTTCCCACCGCGAGCTGCCCTGGCCCCCATGGAAAGCCTGGAGCCGGCAGAGCTGCTGAGGGGCTTTGTTGTGACGAGAGACATTTCTTAGGGAGTGAAACGGCCCAGAGACATCCCCGCAAGACGGAAGACCCCCAGCGCACCTTTGGTGAGCGAACCACTCTCCGGTGTAGGTGTCGTTGTTGACGTAATAGTACACGCCGTGGCCGTGCCTCTGGTCGTCGGCCCACTCCCCTGGAGGGTGACACAGGGCAGGCCCGGGTGAGGGGCAGTGGCTGGGAGGGCCTGGCACCGCGCCCCACAGAGCTCTGCCCGCGGCTCCTCCCGCTTCCCCCCATGCTCCATCGTCTTGCGCCAGGGGACCTGGCCTGGCCGAGCCATTTGGCAGGCTGACAGGGGAGGGCTCGGCGAGGATGGAGAAGCCACCTGTGCAGACCAGGGCCCACGGCTGACCTCAGCCAGGGCGACACAGGCCTCTCACCGATGACCCCAACACTGCATTCACCCCGCGGCTGCTCAGTGGCCCAGCAGCAACTGCGTGGCTCCTTAAGAGTTGGGGGGATTCCCAAGGTCCCCAAAGTCTGTGTGCAGGGTCAGCGGTGACCGGGGTTGCGCGGCAGGGGCCTGGCCTGGTGACAGCTCAGATGTCCCGGGGTGGGCAGGGGGAGGCCTTTAGGCCGTGAGGGGTGGGGGAGTCCCTGCCAGGGGCTGGTTGTCTCCGCCAGGCAGGGCGCGTCCCCTCTGCCCGCCAGCTCGCGGGGGGCACTCCCTCCCCCGCACCCTGTCATCGCCAACTCCAGGAGGCTCCAGGCCGAGCCTGGACTGTGACCCTCCGAACTCCGAACACGAGGGCCCCTCATTCCCTCCCAAGTTGCTCCTCCAGGGCCTTGTTAGAGCAACAGAAAACCTGGCCAGTCCCACCGTCTGCCAGCACCACACTCTGGCTCCCACCCAGCTGCCTGGCTCCCCTCACCTGCTGGCCCAGCCACACCACCCGGCCCCACCCCCTGCGTGGCCTTGTCCCTCGCCTGGGCGGCCCTGTCCACCCGGCCCCGCCCCCTGCACGGCCTTGTCCCTCGCCTGGGCGGCCCTGTCCACCCGGCCCCGCCCCCTGCACGGCCTTGTCCCTCGCCTGGGCGGCCCTGTCCACCCGGCCCCACCCCCTGCGTGGCCTTGTCCCTCGCCTGGGTGGCCCTGTCCACCCGGCCCCGCCCCCTGCACGGCCTTGTCCCTCGCCTGGGCGGCCCTGTCCACCCAGCCCCACCCCCTGCACGGCCTTGTCCCTCGCCTGGGCGGCCCTGTCCACCCGGCCCCGCGCCCTGCACGGCCTTGTCCCTCGCCTGGGCGGCCCTGTCCACCCGGCCCCACCCCCTGCGTGGCCTTGTCCCTCGCCTGGGCGGCCCTGTCCACCCGGCCCCACCCTGCGTGGCCTTGTCCCTTGCCTGGGCGGCCCTGTCCACCCGGCCCCGGCCCCTGCACGGCCTTGTCCCTCGCCTGGGCGGCCCTGTCCACCCGGGCCCGCGCCCTGCACGGCCTTGTCCCTCGCCTGGGCGGCCCTGTCCACCTGGCCCCGCCCCCTGCGTGGCCTTGTCCCTCGCCTGGGCAGCCCTGTCCACCCGGCCACACCGGCCACCTGCTCCTTTCAGGCAGGTGTGCAAGGAAACACTGAGATTCACAAGTGTCGTAAAGCCAGGGCGACTCCACGGCAAACCGGTGTCACCAGCTAAAGGCGTTCACCACGAGTCCCCGAGCCAGGAGAGCCGGGGCTCCTCCCAGCTTACAGCCACCTGGGAGGGAGACGGACAGGGCTTCCCTGACAGACAGCTTTCTTGAACACTCACACGACGCCAGGCGTGACTAGTCGCTGACGTGAACGACACTCTTCTAGACCGAGAATTGAAACAAAACCTAATTTGCTCGATTCGTTGATCCAAGGGTGAAAACAAGTCAGCGTCCTGGTCTAAGAAAGGGCCTCAAGCCGTGCTCGCGTGCAGGCCTTCAAGGAGCCAGCAGCGTCCACAGAGGCGGAAAGTCGAGCTGCCTTCTTGCAGACGCGGCAGACGCGGCACCCTTCTGGGTTCTGTAGTGTCCGGGGGGTTGTGAAGTTATTTACTTTGACTTCTCATGGCTAACGAAAATTCACCCCCACAGCCGCTCCTTCCTGACGCTCCAGGCTTCCGGGGGAGATCCACTTCCCCAGGCAGATGCACAGCGCTCGCTCTGCCGGGAAAAGGCCAACGATCGAAGCAACGTGCGGCATGAACGAGCGCCCAGTTTATCTACAAAAGCAGGTCCCGTCCCCCGAGCCACGCCACCATCTCCTGGGCTCTCTGGGAGGCGGCTGGGCCAACAGCTCGGGGAGCCGGGGAGCCGTCACTGGGCTGGGGAGGGCGCGGTGGACTGGGCACCCTCAGCAGGGGAGGGGCCGCGGCAGAGAGCGCCCCACTGATTCCCAGGGCCGGGTCCAAGCTCAGGGAGCATCCGGGGTGGGGGAGGGTGGCAGCATCTGAGGAAGAGGACGGGGTTCCATGACGGCCTGGGGGACAGGGACAGCAGGGGACAGGGACAGCAGGGGACGGGGACAGCAGGGGACAGGGACAGCAGGGGGCGGGGACAGCAGGGGAGAGGGACGGCAGGGGGACAGGGACAGCAGGGGACAGGGACAGCAGGGGGCGGGGACAGCAGGGGAGAGGGACAGCAGGGGACAGGGACAGCAGGGGACAGGGACGGCAGGGGACAGGGACAGCAGGGGGCGGGGACAGCAGGGGAGAGGGACGGCAGGGGACAGGGACAGCAGGGGGCGGGGACAGCAGGGGGGGCAGGGGAAGCACCCCAGAAGACAGAGGATTCAGCAAAACAGCCTTGGGCCTCTGGGACAGTGCGGGGACAAGTACAGTGGGGGGACAGGGACAGTGTGAGGACAAGCAGAGTGGGGGGACAAGCAGAGTGGGGGGACAAGCAGAGTGGGGGGACAGGCAGAGTGGGGGGACAAGTACAGTGGGGGGACAAGCAGAGTGGGGGGACAGGCAGAGTGGGGGGACAAGCAGAGTGGGGGGACAGGCAGAGTGGGGGGACAAGTACAGTGGGGGGACAAGCAGAGTGGGGGACAAGTACAGTGGGGGGACAGGGACAGTGGGGGGACAGGGACAGTGGGGGACAAGTACAGTGTGAGGACAAGCAGAGTGGGGGGACAGGCAGAGTGGGGGGACAGGCAGAGTGGGGGGACAAGCAGAGTGGGGGGACAGGCAGAGTGCCCCCTGCCCTGCCCCGAGGATGTGTCTGCGGTGACTGCCGGATGGCCAGCAGCCCCAGCACTTCTTCCCCACCACAGCCAGCTCCCTGTCCACAGGGTGGGGCTTTGGGCACCGTGGCCAGCTGGCTTCAGCTGACAGTGGCGACCTGGCCACTGGGCTCCTCCCAGCAGGAGACCACGACCGCATTGCCACGCCCCTCTGCTCTCAGGGGCAGCGGGACCGGAAAAACCTGCCGCGGATTTACAGAAAAATTTCAGAAACTGAAAAATTCAGTTGCAAAAAGTCGCTGGATTTCCCGCCGGGGAGTCAGGGTTTTTCCAGCCCTGCTCCGCCCGCAGACCACGGAGCCACCACGGAAAACCCGGCGGCAAGACAGACCCTGCCCCGCCGTGAACAGCATGTGGAAACTGTGTCACCGTGGCTTGAAATTTGCACTTTTTAAAAAAAGTCTTTCGCCTCTGATGTCATCTTAGCAGCCGCATTTCTCTCTTGAGTAACCCCCACGCTGGCTGCCCTCTGGGTTTTCCCCTGGGAGGGGCACTGTGTCCCTTACAAAGCTCTGCCATCAGTACCAAGGCAGATGGGGCCCCCGGGCCCGGCCCCCTGGTGGCTAAACACCCCCGCCCCCCCCAGGCTGGTCAGTGTGGTCTCACCTAGATGGCCCCCTCTGCCAGGGCAGCCAAACTCAGAAGAGAGGAACTAAGGTTGGTGGGGAAACTGCTCTGAGCCGGTACGGGGCGTCCCCTCCCCCACCCCGCACTCGCCATAGGCCTGGGTCTGCACACCCCGGGAGCCCCAGCAGAGCGGCGCGTTTCCTCCCAGAGGAGCCGGCTCTGCCTCGCGTTGCCCTCCCTCCCAAGTCTCATTGTGGACAGGCAGAGTGGACAGTGAGAGAGAGAAACAGAGAGAAAGGTCTTCCTTTGCCGTTGGTTCACCCTCCAATGGCCGCCGCAGCCGGCGCACTGTGCTGATCCGAAGGCAGGAGCCAGGTGCTTTTCCTGGTCTCCCATGGGGTGCAGGGCCCAAGCACCTGGGCCATCCTCCACTGCTTTCCCTGGCCACAGCAGAGAGCTGGCCTGGAAGAGGGGCAACCGGGACAGAATCTGGCGCCCCGACCAGGACTAGAACCCGGTGTGCCGGCGCCGCAAGGTGGAGGATTAGCCTAGTGAGCCGCGGCGCCGGCTCATTGTGGACCTTGGATGAGTTCTGGTGGGCGGGCAGCAAGACCAGCGTCAGAGAGCCACACCCTCTCTGCCTTCCCAGCCTGAGACCCTCAGGTGCCCCCACCCACCCCCAAGCTTCCAAATCTGCACGGGTGGCCCCACCCGCCCCCAACACCGGGCTTCCAGCCTCCTGCCTCCGGTGGCCTCACCTCCCAGCGGCCCCCACCCTGCCCGCTGGAGCTCCTGCTCCCTCCTGGGCCACCTCGTGGGACACGCGGGCCCTTGGTGGCGGTCGCCAGCCTGTGGTTGAAAGATGACTGACTTACGGACCTGAGGTTAGTGCCGCACGCAGCCCCTGAGTCCGGTTTCCATCACCGTCTTGGAGGAATGAGGCGCTTTCCTGGGCTGCGGTGGGAGGAGGGCTCCCGAGGCAGGTGCTGCACCTGTCCCCTGTGGGGCTGCAAGCCATCCCGACTGTTTCCAGGCGACCGTGTGCATTAGTGCGGCTCCGACAGCAAAGTGTCAGGCCACTGTCCCTAGCACAGAGCTCCGGAAATCCTTGGAGCTTCCCGGGGGGACGGAACGTCACTCACAGGGAGCCAGCCTGCAGGAGGAGCTGCTGCTGGGAGGCCCTGAGGGTGGGCGTGCTCAGTCCCTTCTGCAGCCTCGCGCGCTGGGGCGGGGGCTGCTCCGTGAGAACCCGGGGGCCCTGGGCTCTGATGGCCGGCCGTGTCTCTGTGCACAGCTGGGTCTCCACAGAGTGCCCACAAACCTGCCTCCCAATCCAGACCCCAATCTCCAGCCTTGGTCCCCAGGGGACCCACACTCTGTCCAGCACGGCTACGAATCGCAGCTCCTGCACCCGCTCCGCAGGCACACAGACCCCAGGGGAGCGTGAATCCTGCCAGTTTCCCGTGACGGGAATGAGACGGACGGGGATTGGCAATCCAGATACACACTCCCGTGACACTTCCCGTCCCAGCCGCTCCGCTTCCGACCCAGCTCCCCACTAGTGTGTCTAGGAGGCAGCAGATGGTGGCTCCAGTCCTTGAGACCCTGCCCCCACGTGGAAGACCCGGATGAAGCTCCCGGCTCCTGGCTTCCGCCTGGCCCAGCCCTGGCCGCTGCAGCCACTGGGGGAGTGAACCGGTGGATGGGAGATCTCTGTGTGTCACTGTGCCTTTCAAATAAGTGAACGGGGCCTGGGGAGCACGAGCCCAGGTGCGGGTGCGAGTCACGCCACGTGGCAGTGGTACAGGGGCAGCGGTGAGGCTCGGACAAGGAGCTCCGGAGACGCTGGCTCGGGGCGGGGGACTACGGCTGAGATAGGCGAAGCCCGGCTCACAAGGCAGAGGCCACCAAGGCAACACCCCGCCCTCAGAAGAGGGGCTGGAAGAAACACAGAACGGGGAGGCGGAGCCATGATGACAGACACCTGCCTTTCATTTCCTGCTCCTGGAGCAAGGCCCACCCCCAAGCTGGCCACAGGGACCGGATTTCCTGAATTAACTGCAAGCAAGGCTCTCTGGTTTCCATAGCAACCCCGTGACCACATTCCTGGACCAACCTAGAGGACCTGAGCCCTGGAGGACTGACAGACATAGGGGACCTGAGCCCTGGATGACTGACAGACATGGGGGACCTGACCCCTGGACGACTGACGGACGTGGAGGACCTGAGGCCTGGACGACTGACGGACGTGGAGGACCTGAGCCCTGGAGGACTGACCGACATGGGGGACCTGACCCCTGGACGACTGACCGACGTAGAGGACCTGAGCCCTGGACGACTGACGGACGTGGGGGACCTGAGCCCTGGAGGACTGACGGACGTGGGGGACCTGAGTCCTGGAGGACGGACGGACGTGGGGGACCTGAGCCTTGGAGGACTGACGGACGTGGGGGACCTGAGCCCTGGAGGACGGACGGACGTGGGGGACCTGAGCCCTGGATGACTGACGGACGTGGGGGACCTGAGCCCTGGAGGACGGACGGACGTGGGGGACCTGAGCCCTGGAGGACGGACGGACGTGGGGGACCTGAGCCTTGGAGGACTGACGGACGTGGGGGACCTGAGCCTTGGAGGACGGACGGACGTGGGGGACCTGAGCCTTGGAGGACTGACGGACGTGGGGGACCTGAGCCTTGGAGGACGGACGGACGTGAGGGACCTGAGCCTTGGAGGACGGACGGACGTGGGGGACCTGAGCCTTGGAGGACGGACGGACGTGGGGGACCTGAGCCTTGGAGGACTGACGGACGTGGGGGACCTGAGCCCTGGAGGACGGACGGACGTGGGGGACCTGAGCCCTGGACGACTGACCGACATAGAGAACCTGAGCCCCGGGCCACTCTCAGACATGGGGGACCTGAGCCCTGGACGACTGATGGACGTGGGGGACCTGAGCCCTGGACGACTGACCAACGTAGAGGACCTGAGCCCGCTGTGCCTCGCAGGCGAGTGGAGGCAGGGAAGGGAGACCGGGCCCGGGCTCTGCTCGCCGACCCCACTCTACCTTCGTACCGCGAGCCGTCCGGGTAGATGAAGGTGCCCTGGCCATGCTTCTTGTTCTTCACGTACTCTCCGATGTACCGAGCTCCGTTTTTAAACTTGTAGACGCCCTGAAACACAGCCGTCGGAGGGCCCCGTCACCCCCGATTCCACCTGTGCTGACGGCAATGGGACGCTGCCACTGGTTCTGACCTGGCCGTGTCTTTTCCCGAACTCATAGCTCCCTTCGTAAACGTCGCCGTTGGGCAGCCTCGCTTTCCCGTGCCCGTGCCGCTCGCCTGCCTCATTCCGCTCCCCCTCGTACTCCTGGGGGAGAGAAGTGGAGAGAGCTGCGGCTCCCGCCCGTCCAGTGCCACGAGTTCCGTGGACACGGTGCTGGGGAAACCCTCCCGATCCTGGGCGCCACGCTCAGTCGGCCCGGGAGGGGAACCGACTCGCGTGTGGGTGCATGGGGGCGCGGGGGACGCCCCCTCCCCGGACAGCTGCACTTGTGACCCTCCGAGAACCCTTTATACCGGAAGCAGATTGACCGAATTGCGAAACCTGGGGGTGGGACGGCCCCGCCCTGCACACACCTGCCCTGCACGCACCTCTTCCTGGCTCCCCCCAGTGCTACCGGACCAAGGGCAAATACCTGAGTCTCCCCCAAGGCGCCCTCCCTTATCTGTGGCCTGAAGAGGCCTTTGCCCCCACCAAGGAAACTCAGACGACAGGGGGAGGGGTCCTGGGGGAGGGGTGCTCCGGTGTGCACTGGCTTGGTTTAGTTTACCTTATTTTTGCCTTAAAGATCTTATTTATTTATTTATTTATTTGAGAGGTAGAATTTCAGACGGCGGGGAGCAGGAGGTGGGGATAGGTCTTTCATCCGCTGGTTCACTCCCCAATTGGCCACAACGGCCGGAGCTGTGTCCATCTGAAGCCAGGAGCCAGGAGCTTCTTCCCGGTCTCCCACGTGGGTGCAGGGGCCCAAGCACTTGGCCCATCTTCCACTGCTTTCCCAGGCCAGGCCATAGCAGAGAGCAGGATCAGAAGTGGAGCAGCCGGGACTCAAACCAGCGCCCAGATGGGACGCCTTAGGTGGAGGCTTAGCCCACTGTCCAAGTGCCAGCTAAAATTCATCTTATTTTTAAACTGCCAATCAAGACTTAGGGTTCAAATACTCTCAGCAATACTCAGTAAATTTAAAAGTAAATCAATAAAAAATATAACACAAGCTCCCCAGGTCCCTAATTTTCCTGTCTTTCATAAAATAAACATTCCTTTGCACTTGGCCTCAGTATAGAGCACGTATAATAAATAATAAAGTGGGGGCTGGTGCTGTGGTGTAGTGGGTAAAGCCGCCTGCAGTGCCGGCATCCCAGGTGGGCACCAGCTTCGAGTCCCGGCTGCTGCACTCCCCGTCCAGCTCCCTGCTCATGCACCTGGGAAAGCAGCAGAAGACGGCCCGAGTGCTTGGGCCCCTGCACCCACGTGGGAGACCCGGAGGAAGCTCCTGGCCCCTGGCTACAGCCTGGGCCAGCCCCAGCCATCATGGCCATCTGGGGAGTGAAACAGCAGATGAAAGACCTCTCTCTCTCTCTCTCAATCTGTGTGTCTCCCTCTCTCTGTAACTCTGCCTTTCAAATAATAAAAAAATTTTTTTTAAAAATGGAATTTTTTTTAAGGTGAATGGAATTGGACATGTCTGGATTTATTACAACACAAACACAGACACCGATATTACAAACGTCAGACTCGGGCAGGTTAGGTCACTGCTTGGGAGGCCGGCACTGGGAGTGCCTGGGGTGGATCTGCCACCCACGTGGGAGACCCAGATGGAGCTCCTGGCTCCTGACTTCAGCCTGGCCCAGTCCTGGCTGTTCCAGGCATCTGGAGTGAACCAGTGGACGGAAGCTCGTTCGCTCCCTCTCTCCCTCTCTCTGTCACTCTACCTTTCAAATAAATAGGCAAATCACTTGAAAAACACTTGATTAACAAACACCTGTGCCATTCTTGCCCTTTCTAGCACCGTCTAACCCAGAACCTGCAGACTTGATTCAAGGTAGCACAGGGCACAGAAGGCCCCCGCCCGTCGGGAGAACCCCCACCACCACCACGCCAGGCACCTGCTGGAGCGGAGAAATCCTTCCAAGGGACCCCCGTGTGATCTGGACCTAATCTGTGGGCCCAGGAAAGCTACCCCTCGGTGGGAGGCCCAGGGCAGAGGCCAGGGAGGCAGCCGGGCCGCGCACATCGCGGGGAAGCCCGGTGGGGGTGCGAGCTCCGGGCTCGTGGGGGCTTCCGGCCGGCCGGGCGGGGCGCTGGGTCTGCAGGGCGGGCTCGCAGGGGGCAGGATGCTGCGGTGCGCTCTGAGCCCACGCCACACCCGCCGGGTGCCGATGCGGGGGCCCGCCTGGACACCCCGGCCCCCGCCTGGACACCCCGGCTCTCCGGGACTGCGGCTCGGGGTGACCCTCACCCCAAGATCGTTCTCTCTCTCTTCCTCTAGCTCTTCCGAGCCCAGGTCCGACATGGCCTCGGCCCGGCTCCGATCCCTGCAGGTAGGCACCGGCCACTCCCGCCGCCGCGTCGGCTGTCGCCATGGAGACGGGGCCAGCCGGGTCTCGCGCAGGTCCGGGATGCTAGGAGGAGAGCGCCTGGAGCAGCCACGGGCAGCCCCTCAGCCAATCACTGCCGAGGAAGAGGTGGGGGGCGGGCAAGAGGGCGTGGCGGTACGAGACGAGGAGCCACTGGTAGGCTTCGCGTACTGTCATACAACGGGAAGGGAGCCTCAGCCAATCCCCGTCGTGGAATAGATGGGAGGCGGGCAAGAGGGCGTGGCGAGAGACAGGGGAGGAAGTGCTGGAGGCCTTCGCGTGCTTTCATAGCAACGGGTAAGACCCCTCAGCCAATCGCCGCCAAGGAAGAGGCGGGGGGGAGGGGCAGGCAAGAGGGCGTGGCGGGAGGCGAGGGGCGGAGCCTCTGCCAGGCATCGCGTAGTATCATAGCAACGAGAAGTGGCCTCAGCCAATCGCCGTCGGGGATGGAGGACAGGAGGGCGTGAAGGGAGACCCGGACAGGAGCCACAGGAGGCCCTCGCGTGCTGTCATGGCAACGGGAAGGGCGCCTCGGCCAATCGCCGCCCGGGAAGGCGGTGGAGGCGGGGCCTAGGCGTCCCCAGTGGCCGTCGGGCTGCTTCGCGCGGACGCCGCGTCACGGCCCCCGGAACCCCCCGGCCGGGCTCTGGGACCTGGCGCTGCCCCTCCGCGCCCGGCCCTCGGCCCCTGGGCTCCTCAGCGCCCTTGCCGGCTCCCGGCTCTTCCGGGTTCGCCGCGATCTTTCGTCCTCGTCGCGGCAGGTGTCGCCCCCGCTCCCGGCCGCCGGCGCGCGCCCTCGCGTACGCGCACGCACGTACATGTGTGTTCGCGTGCATGACAGGCGCATGGCCTCACACTAGTACACGCCAGCTGTCGCACACGCATGTAGGTATTGTGCACGCGTGCACATGCCACGCGCTCACACACGGACACACCCCCTGGAACGCGGGCCGTCCCACTCCACCTCCCCGGGGTGTGGCCCTCCCCCGTGTCCCCATGTCCTGGGGCTGCGTCCACTCCGCCTTCGCCCTGGGCGCTCGGCCTCCAGCCCCTGGCCTCCGTGTCCCCCAGCCGGCCTGGAGCTGCGGACAGACACACATCCCCCATCTGCCCGTCCAATTCACACCCGTTCCCCGAGGACGGCCAGGGAGTGCAGGAGCCCAGGCCCAGCGAGGGCCCGCCGGAGCTGGGGGCTTCTGCCCGGTCCTGTCTCATGTCTAGCCGGCCGTCTGCTACCTACCTGTCACCTGTCTCTCTTCATCTACCCAGCTGTCGTCTCTCCCAGGTGCCTGTTTTAAGGATCTGAAGGCAGCAGAATGTCATTCGGAGCGGCGAGTTCCTAGACTGACCGACCAGCACGCCTGCCACACGCAGGGTGTGGGCCGTGAAGTGTGCCCCGCCCGCTTTGTCTCCATGACCACAGGCACCCAGCACACCGCTGGCCACCCCGAAGCCGGGCCCCACATGTGACCATCAGGGGACTGGTGCTGGCCTCTGCGCCTCACTTGGAAATGGGAACAGACAAGCCGAGTCCTGGAGACTCTGAGTGCCAGGAGGTCGATGGCGCCCTGGATTTCTGGCGGAATGCAGGCCGGCTTCCTGGGCTGGTGACCAGGGGAACGGACGCCTTCCTGGGCGGGCGGCCGTAGGCTGTGCCCCACGGCAGTTTAAACACCTGCTCTGGCAGTTGCCCACTTGTGTATCCATTCCCTCACGCGTTTTTGCGAATTACACCCACAACTTTCACCCGGAGTCTACACAGCGTGCAGGCTTCTGAGGCTTTTGGACCGGAACCCGGTCAGCAGTGACAGTCCAACCAGCTGCTCCTTTAGTCTAAGTAGTCTTTAAAAAAATCGATTTAAAAGGCGGTAAACGGGTCTTAAAGTCAACATTGTTTGGCAAAAACATTTCTTCCCTCGAGTCCGACGGCCCAACTTGTAGTTCTGGGTTTCCCAGCGCTTTTTTTTTTTTTTTTTTTTTTTTTAGCAGAGTCAGAGACACAGAGGGGAAGAGAGAGAGAGAGAGAGACAGAGAGAGACGCAGAAAGACGGGGGGGGGCGGAGAGCAGGTGTCCACTGGCTCCTTCCCTGAGTGCCTGCCAGGAGCCAAGAGCTCCACCCAAAGCCCCCACGTGAGTGGCAGGGACCCGGCCACCCGGCAGGCTCACGTCCAGGTGTGGTTTCCGGCACATGGAAGCGCACGTGGGAAATTCAGCTTCTGAGGTCGACGTGGCCGAGGGCGGCAGCCACGGGGCCTCTCCGCCCGCTCCCGCTCCCGCCGTCGGGCAGAGGGGACAGAGAGGGACAGGGCGGGCAGAGGGGACAGAGAGGGACAGGGCTCCCTGGAGCCCAGGCGGGGATTCACCCCGGCGGAATCACTGGGAGCAGCCGCAGCTCAGGGCCCGGAGGCAGCCGCGAAGGCACCGCACGGGTGGGAGGACAGCTGGGCGCCCCCAGGACCTCGTGAACCACAGGCGGACGTGCCGGGTGGGGTGAGGCCAGGGCAGGTGCACACCCGGCGCGGAGCCGCGTGGACTTCGTGGCCAGGGCTGTGGCCAGGCGTTGCTGGGGAGCCCACGTCGCTCCCAGAGCCCATGTCGCTGGGACGTGCGGATGCGGTGGCCACAGCCCATGGTGCCTCCCAGAGGCAGCGTCCGGTGAGCACGCACCACCGACCACGCAGCGACCCCAGCCCCTGGCACCAAGGGGACCCATGGAGCAGACCGCGCAGGGCCGGGCTCCTCCCAGGCTCAGGCTGGCACCGCCCGCTCTGCACACCCGGAGCCCAGCACCCGCCGAGGCCCGGGCGTGGACTTCCTGCTCAGCCCTGCCCTGGGAGGCGCCCGAGCCCACAGACAGCGCCCGAGGCTCTCAGCGCCCCCCCAGGACCCACCGAGGCCCAGGAGACGCTGTCAGAGGCCTCCTTCCTCTCCCCAATCCCTGTCTGAGCCGCTAAAGGGCAGACGGAGACCTCCCTCATCCCTGAGGGTGCTTCCCACTGCCCCAGGGCTTCCCACAGTGCAGGGGTGCGACCTTGGGGTGAGGTGACACAGTGCAGGGTGTGTGACCTTGGGGGTGAGGTGGTGCAGGGTGTGTGACCTTGGGGGTGAGGTGGTGCAGGGTGTGTGACCTTGGGGGTGAGGTGACAGTGCAGGGTGTGTGTGACCTTGGGGGTGAAGTGGTGCAGGGTGTGTGACCTTGGGGGTAAGGTGGTGCAGGGTGTGTGACCTTGGGGGTGAGGTGTGACCTTGGGGGTGAGGTGGTGCAGGGTGTGTGACCTTGGGGGTGAGGTGACAGTGCAGGGTGTGTGTGACCTCTGGATGAGGTGACAGTGCAGGGTGTGTGTGACCTTGGGGGTGAGGTGGTGCAGGTGTGTGTGACCTTGGGGGTGAGGTGACAGTGCAGGGTGTGTGACCTCTGGATGAGGTGACAGTGCAGGGTGTGTGTGACCTTGGGGGTGAGGTGGTGCAGGGTGTGTGACCTCTGGATGAGGTGACAGTACAGGTGTGTGTGACCTTGGGGTGAGGTGGTGCAGGTGTGTGTGACCTTGGGGGTGAGGTGACAGTGCAGGGTGTGTGTGACCTTGGGGGTGAGGTGACAGTGCAGGGTGTGTGTTGACCTTGGGGGTGAGGTGACAGTGCAGGTGTGTGTGACCTCTGGATGAGGTGACAGTGCAGGGTGTGTGTGACCTTGGGGGTGAGGTGGTGCAGGGTGTGTGACCTCTGGATGAGGTGACAGTGCAGGGTGTGTGTGACCTCTGGATGAGGTGGTGCAGGGTGTGTGACCTCTGGATGAGGTGACAGTACAGGTGTGTGTGACCTTGGGGGTGAGGTGACCGTGCAGGGTGTGTGACCTTGGGGGTGAGGTGGTGCAGCGTGTGTGACCTTGGGGGTGAGGTGGTGCAGCGTGTGTGACCTTGGGGGTGAGGTGGTGCAGGGTGTGTGACCTCTGGATGAGGTGACAGTACAGGTGTGTGTGACCTTGGGGGTGAGGTGGTGCAGGGTGTGTGACCTCTGGATGAGGTGGTGCAGGGTGTGTGACCTCTGGATGAGGTGACAGTACAGGTGTGTGTGACCTTGGGGGTGAGGTGACCGTGCAGGGTGTGTGACCTTGGGGGTGAGGTGGTGAGGGTGTGTGACCTCTGGATGAGGTGGCGCAGTGCCTGCTGGGGCTTGAGGAAGCTCTTGGTACATGTTAGGGTCACTGTGCGTTGTGTGGCCGCCACCCTCGCAGCGGGCTGAGAACATTTGGTCTGTAGGTGCCTGGGGAATTGTGACCCTGGTTTGCTTTGTGGTTCTCAGTCGAGTTTCTTTCAGGAAGAGGTGGAATTACCAAAGATGGCTGTGGTATTCAGAGATTAGTCCATGATGAACAGGTTACCATCGTCCTGGTTAATCGTCACCAATGGCCATGGAGTGGGAGGACACTGAAGTTTCTAGAAATATGCAGACATGTGTTATTCAGAATTTTGGCTGTGTCGGGGAGGTAGCTCCTATAAAGTTGGACACAACAAGGAGGGAATAAAATACACACACAGGAATGCGGTTCCGTGGAAGGACGTGGAGATGCAATTATCCGAGAATCAGATGGCTTCCATCCAGGAAGTGGATTATTCACATTGATCACACCAGCTGGTCAGTGGACGTGAGCCAGGGTGGAGCCCAGGGATCTCAGACTTGAACCTGGGCGGCTGCTCCGCCCTGAGGACGCCACCTGGCTGGCGCCTGCACACAGCAGGTGTTCTGACGTGCAGGTTCATCACATTGAATGCGTTTTGAAACAGAGTTGTACTTAATGAAGCACTCGAGAAAGACCAAAAAAAAAAAAAAGGCAAAGTATTTTATTCTTTATTTTCCTGCTTGAGCGTGATCTTGGCTTTTTTATCTTACTCAAATCAGACTTCATTTTCCAGGGATTCTGTCAGCGCGTCGCTGCCTAAGGGCATCCAAGTGTGTGCTGGGCCGCAGACGAAGGGTTAATAATGAAATGAGAAAGGGATTGTAACCACTCCACTCCGGGGCAAACTCTGGGTTAATCCACCCTGGAGGGGTGAGGACGGACGTGCCCTGGACGTCCCTCCAGAGCCGTGACGTGTTCTCATCGGGAGGCAGTGTGTGTGTTCTCAGAGTGGAAAACCGTGGATGATATCCGATGCCCACACAATGCACGTCCACATTAGGCGGTGACTTAGAGGTTGTGCACCTGCTGCCCAGAGCAGATGTGCCTGGGACGCTGGGAGCTCCTGAACCCGTGGGTCTCTGCCGAATCGCGCGTTCCCATCTGCAGAATGCGGCTTCTGGAAGAGACTCGCTGGGTGGGAGGTGGGGGCCACTGGCGGCCGGAACCGCGGCGCCTGCCCTGCCCTGGCCAGCGCAGGGCGAGTGACTCACGGCCCAGAGCCGACAGGCAGGGCCGCGTCTCGGGCGACTCCGCTTTCTGTTTCCCTGACGCTTGTGGGACAGCATCCGCGGCGCTCAGCCGTCGGCTGTGGTAACTGCTCCGCGTTCCCTGGGTGCTCTCTCTGCGCACTGTCCCTTCCCTGCTTCTGTGCGCGGTGAGCCCGCAGCTGACCTGCCTGGGGGCCTCCCTGCCCGCGCCCAGCTCCTTCTTGCTGTCTGGCTGTGCTCTCCCACACCCTGTACACCATGAGACTGCCTGTGCCCAGGTCACCAGGTCAGCCCCTGCGTTCCAGGCGTGGCTCTGTGTAATAAGATCTCACTGATGAACCAATAGGCAAACGTTCCAGACCTCATGGCCTCTGCACTGTAACTCCTTACCCTCCTCATCCTCACGTCAACCCCGGGAAGTCGCAGCCCCGGGGGAATAAAGTGCCCCCCGCCCAGGTCTCCGGGTATGGAGTTAGGAGGGGGAGTCATGCCTGCAGTTTCTGGTTCTAAATCCCCGGCGCTCTGTGGCCAGGCCAGGTCGTTTCCATAGGACAGGCAGCGCATGATCTAACCACGGGTGTCGCAGCAATGAGGAACTAGGAGGAAGCAGTTTCTGGGTGAGCCTGGGGCCGCCCCCCACAGGAACCACGGGAAGCCCAGGTGGCAGTGGAGATGGGGCGGGGCCTCATGGACCGCCACCCGCTGATGAGCGCCGAGCCTCCCAGAGGTAGCCCGTCCCAGACTCCTGTGCGGGGGACAAGGTGGCAGCCCTGGTTAGACCAGTGGGGTCCGGGCGGGGATGTGAGTGAGGGCCTCCTCCCGCCGGCTGTAAGCCTGCGGCTCACAGCCGCAGCACCCTGGTCCGTGAACCACCAGGTGCAGGCAGGGCGAGGGTGACAGCACCGCCCGCCTCTTGACTTGACACCGCCTGCTTTCTGAAGCCATGAGGAACCAAGGTTCCTGAGCCCCTGGAAGCGCCGGCTTGCTCACCGCGGTCATGGCTGCTTCCCGGTGAGTCGGTTCCTGTTACGCTACCTGTCGCTCAGAGTGAGGAGGGGCTTGGAGCAGACAAGCCTGAGCGAGTCCAGCGTGGACCCAGCTCGGGCCCCTGGATCCGGTCGAGCCTTTCTCCGAGCCCAGTCCCGTGAGGACCCAGCCCCCGCCCCAAGGGCCCAGGCCTCCACCCGCAGCCATCAGCGGTCAGCGCTGACCCATTAACTGCCACGCATCGGGGGCCCAGATCCTGTTCAGTCCTTCCCAGGTTCTCGGACGTAAGAAACGTGGCCCAGCCCGTCTCAGACAGGGATGGCACCAGGGCCTCCCTTACAGATGGACCGTTCCCTCCTCCTCAATCCGGGGGCACCTGCAGGGATCCCCCCCTTCAGAGCGTCTGAAATTCCACCCCGGAAAGGCCTTGACCTAGTTCAGCACCGCCTTCTCTCTCTTACACTACCGTTTGGTCTAATTTACTTCCCTTAAACAGGCATTGCCTCTGCTTAAGTCACCTGGCCCCAAAAGGCACGGGACGGGAGCACGGAGCTCGCCTGTGTCCACTCCGCCTCACCCCCCGCCGCTCGGAGCCCCTTCACCGTCCTCCCGGTGGTCCGACACGCTCTAAGGAGCGTCAGGCTCCTGGGAGTCCTAGGTCCAATCCTGGCCTCTCCCGTGGACCTGTTGCCCCGTCGTGTGCGCCGCCTGACGCAGTGGGGCCAGCAGGTGGCTCGCACCCAGGGTGGTGGCTCAGTCAGCGTTTTCAGGGCCGCTGCGTCTCGGGATCAGGAGGCCGCTCTGGGGAAATGGCCTTCGTCGTGAGCCCGCTGAGCAGACCGGCGGCACCGCACCCGGCGCGGCTCCTGCCTGCACGCTCCTCCACCCGGTCCTGTCTGCTCGGTGCGCAGATACTTGTCATCCTGGAGCCCAGCCCAGAACACAGAGCCGGCCTAGTGAGGGAGGGGGTTCCTCCTGTCCGTCAGCAGAGAGTGAATAACCAACCTGAACCAGCCTCTCTCAGGGCTGTGCACGGCGAGGACGCTTGCCGGCTGCCCACGGGCAGTGGGCTCAGGTTTCTCCTCCCGGTGTTAAATACCCGGGTTCTGGTCCTCCCTTCCCTCGGCTCCAATAGCGTGGGATCCTGTGTGCTCCAACAGGAGCCTGTGCTGGCACTCGGATGCCCCGTGTCCCAGCGCTCCCTCGAGAGAGCCCTCGGCTGCCTGCTGGGCACGGCCGGCCTCCGTGGGCCCTGTGCGAGGCTGGTCTGCTCCTCAGTTGGCGCCGCACTTCATCCGCCCAGCGGGCGGGGAGAGAGCCTCCAGGACTCACGGGACAGAGTCGAGCGAGCCAGACAGGAACGTGGAGTCCCAGCAGGAGCAGAAGCTGGAACGGACCCCCGGCTGCCCGAGTCCCCCGGACCACCGGTCTTCATGAGGACAGGCGTCACCCAGCGCTCCCAAGTCCCAGAGGAGGCCCTGGGGCAGACGGCAGCTCGTCACCCGCAAAGGAGCCTGGGACACATCAGGGCCTTCTCAGCAGACACCTGGCAGGCCAGGACGGGAGGGGGCGTGCGCACTGTCCCTGGCAAGGCTGTCCTACAAACACAGGGCACATCCCCAGGCCGACGCCGGGGTCTCGGCCGCCTCACAAGCAGTGCCGACGGGAGTTCTCCAAGGAGGACGAAGGCGAAGCCCACGGCAAGGCGAGGCTGCGCTCGGACTCAGAACGCCTTCTGCAGTGCTGGTGTCGGTCACTCCAGTACAAGGTTAGAGGCTGGGGCCGGCGCTGTGGAGTAGCAGGTAAAGCCGCCGCCTGCAGTGCCGGCAGCCCACACGGGCGCTGGTTCTAGTCCCGGCTGCTCCACTTCTGGTCCAGCTCCTTGCTGGTGCTCCTTGGAAAGCAGCAGAAGATGGCCCAAGTCCTTGGGCCCCTGCACCCATGTGGGAGACTCAGATGAAGCTCCTGGCTCCTGGCTTCAGACTGGCCCAGCTCCAGCCGTTATGTCCATTTGGGGAGTCAACCATTGGATGGAAGATTCTCTCTCTCTAACTCTGCCTTTCAAATAAATAAATAAATAAATAAATCTTTTTTAAAAAGTTAAAAGACAAAAGTATTGAAAGCATAGTTACATATAGTTACGCTGACATAGTGTCAGTGGTTATCCAGGATGTGAAAGACGTAAATTGTGACATCAGTAACAAAATGGGGGAGGAGTCAAAGAGGGTTTTTTATTTGGTTGAAGTTAAGCTTTTACTAGCTGAATACGTTAGCAGACTGTTACAAATCCGTTTAGCACAAGCATCCTGGTAACCACAAGCCTGCAGCAGACACTCAGAAGGCAGGAACACGGCTGGGAGGAATCATCGCAGCGGAGAGGAGGGAGCAGCGGGGACGCCTCAGTACTGGCGGAGTTGGCCTCGTCCGGAGCAGGTTGAGCCGCTGCCCGGGAGGCCAGGCTCCCTTACCAGAGCCAGTTCAGGCCCCTCTGCTCCACTCCCCGTCCAGCTCCCTGCTGATGTGTCTGGGAGAGCAGTCAAGGCTGGCCCGAGTGCTTGGGTGCTGCAGCCCGAGTGGGAGACCCGGATGGAGTCCTGGCTCCTGGCCCCCCAAACATTGAAGCCAATTGGGGGCCGGCGCCACGGCTCACTAGGCTAATCCTCCGCCTGCAGCGCCGGCACCCTGGGTTCTAATCCCAGTCGGGGCGCTGGGTTCTGTCCCGGTTGCCCCTCTTCCAGGCCAGCTCTCTGCTGTGGCCCAGGAGTGCAGTGGAGGATGGCCCAAGTGCTTGGGCCCTGCACCCCATGGGAGACCAGGAGAAGCACCTGGCTCCTGCCTTCAGATGAGTGCAGTGCGCCGGCCGCAGCACGCCAGCCGTGGCGGCCATTGGAGGGTGAACCAACGGCAAAGGAAGACCTTTCTCTCTGTCTCTCTCACTATCCACTCTGCCTGTCAAAAAAAAAAAAAAAAAAAAAAGCCAATTGGGGAATGAGTCAGTGGGGGAAGGTATCTCTCCATCTCTCCTCTCTCCTCTCTCCATCTCTCTCTCTCTCTCTCTCTCTGTCACTCTGCCTTTCACGTAAGTAAAATAAAAAATGAAAGAAAACTGCAGTATCATTACCAATAGATAATTAAGTGTAAGTGGATTATATTTCCCAGTCGTAAGATGTAAGTGGGGTAGGCGTTGGGTGCAGCTGGGACCCCCGGGTGCCCACACCGCTCCTGGTGCCTCTGTCAAGCCCTGGCTGCACTCTGGAGTCCGGGTGATGGCTCCTCCGGTGCTTGGGTCCCTGCACCCACGTGGGAGATCTGGATGGAGCCCCACACTCCTGGCTTCAGCGAAATGTTGGGCTGGGGGCAGGGAGAGGCCCTACATGGGGAGCAAGTGCACGGTGACTCCTGTGGTGGATTTAACAACTGCCGCTCTTACGTATGACGTCAGTGACCACCCGAGGCTCTTGTCATGGGCTGCCAAGGCTGTGGAAGCCTCTTGAGTATGCGGTAAAGTGTACACGTGTACAGCGCAGGTATACAAAGTCGCCACAAAAGTGTGGAAAATGCAATTGAAAGATAATGTGCATTCCATGAACTTTTTGGAGATTCTGCATTTACAGTTTCACTTCTTGCCCAAATCCCAGTCAAGCTGGGACTGGGGGAGGAACCCACTCGTTGGTGCGGACGGCGGGGCTGCACTGGCTGTGCGGGCCCCAGTGGTGCCGACGGCGGGGCTGCACTGGCCGTGAGGGCCCCAGTGGTGCCGACAGGCGGGGCTGCACTGGCCGTGCGGGCCCCAGTGGTGCCGCCGAAAGGCAGGGCTGCGCTGGCTGTGCGGGCCCCGGTGGTGCCGACGGCGGGGCTGCGCTGGCTGTGCGGGCCCCAGGCACCGCCTTCCAAGCACAACAGCTGATTTGTGTTGGGAAGCAATCACAGTTTTCACTTCAAAAGGTGAAATATTTCACCTGAAACTTTTACAAAATATTCTGTCTCCTTTAATACATTTAAAAATGTTTCTTACATGAAATGGATAGAGATTGATCTTTTATCAAAGGTGAATTTTTAATCCTTGTAAAATTGAAAGATTAACATCGTCAGCAAAGAGCTACGTGTCCACCGTCCCGCATTCCCTCTGGTTTCCCCGGGGGTGCTGTACAAAGAGCATTGTTACGTGAGGAAACGCGGATGCCCACGGGCTGGCCCTGTCCTGTGGCCAGTGACGCCTTCCAAGTCAGGACGGGGAAGCAGGAACCCCGGGTCCCCTCCTGCAGCCAGGGGCTTGTTCCTGAGTGCCCAGGGCCGCAGTGCAGATGCCCTGGGTGAACAGAGAAGCCTTCTCCGCTGTCAGCCACAGCTGGGTCAGGAGGAGCAAGACGGAAACACCCCAGCGTAACAAAGCCAGGACCTGGGAACTCGGAGCCACCCCGAAGCCCGGGGCACAGAGAGAAACTGAGCCGCAACAGTGGCCCCGGGCCCTGCTTCCAGCGCCCAAGGGACTCCCTCCGGCTCTGTGGGTCCTGCAGCTCCTAACCTGGAATGGCTGACCAGAGGCCACTGAGAGCCCTGTGTGCAGGGAGCTGCGAGCCAGGAGGCTGCGGCCCAGGTTCAGTGCAAGAGCCGGGGACGGGGTCAGGCTGGGCAGGTGTGGAGACCGCTGGGAGGGAGTCAGATAACCAGGGCGGGCGGGCGGGCGGGCGGGCGGGGGGGGGGGTGGCACCTGCAGCAGAAGCCGGCCGACTTGGTCTCACTCCACTTCTGAGCTCACAGAAACGGGGATCAGTGGGTGTTCTAGAAAAACAGCAGGGCCTCGGGGTGCCTGGGACCCCACAGAGGGGTGCCCCCAACACCCTGCTGGGGTGTACAGGCAGGCCTCGGGTTTAATGCTAAGCATTGTTTAGCGGGGGGCAGCCGCTTCCCTAGAAATCCCCCTTCTGCCTCACTTGTCTCTCCCTGGGGTGGGCTGGGCACCAGGGCTGGCCTCGGGTGCCAGGGGTGTCTAGTGCGGGGATCTGCAGGAACCCCCAGGAAAACAACCCTCTCTGTCCAAAGTGATTTTTGCCAAGAGCTCACGGGCCTTGGGATGAGATCGGAGCGGTCAGCGTGGACCAGGGCTCCTCCGGCCTTGCCTGTGGGCTGTGCCACTCCAGCGCCAGGTGAGCGGCGGGCTCGTTCAGCAGCCCTGTCCATGTACCCCAGGTCACATGGGGTCCTCACGATGGTCCTCACGATGCTGACCGTTGAATAGACTGGGGGGGGGGGCTCCCAAGTGCGCGGGCACGGGGCGAGTCGTGGTCGTCCTTGCAGCCGTTGAGTAAGATCTGCCTGCGGACAAAGGACCCCGGTGGGCACCCTGCAGCCCGGGGCCAGCGAAGGCGCCTCCGTCCGGAGGATGCAGGAGCGGGGGAATGGCCCGGGCGAGGGCCAGGCGGCGTCCGCGGCCGGCCGGGTAACGATACTCGCGCGCGGGCGCCCTCGCCCGGCGTTCCGGCGAGCACGCCGAAGCTGGGGCCGGGGAGAACCGGGGAGGAGGAGGAGCCGTCAGGCCCCGCCGCCGCCCGGGCCCCGCGCCCCGCGGGCCGGGAAAAGCGAAAGGGCGTCAGGGCCTCCCGCGCGCCGCTCCAGGAAGTCGCGAGCAGGAAGCGCCGGCGGGGCCGCGCCGGCTGCGGTGCGGGGCCTCGGCTGCGCAGGTGAGACGCGGGGCCGGGAGCCGGCGGGCGGTGCGGGACCCCTCCCCAGAGGCGCACCTGCGGCCGCCGTGCCGCAGCCGCGCGCACCTGCCACGCGCGCGCCCTAGCCGGTAGCTGGGCAGCGCTTCTGCGCCGCCCGGCTCGGGCCCCGTCCTCTCTCTTTTCATTTTTGGTTTGCTTTGATTTTTATTTTGTTTTGTTTGGGAGAAGGCTGGGGGCCGGTCTCAACCTCCCTTCGCTGAGGAAAGTGAAATACGGGGTCTGCTTAGAGGGATGGCCCCAGGCGACAATGCCGGGCGTTCCCGGACCTGGCGCCGCAGGGCTTGGGGCAGGGGCGCCGAGGGAGCGGGTGCTGGGCGGAAGCCCCTGGCCGGGGCGAGCGTAGGTGACCTGCGGGGGCTCTCCCCACCCGCAGGAGCCCCCTCATTGTCTGCCGCGAGATGGGGAGTGGGCGTGCCCGACGCATTCGCCTCCTCCGTGACTCGGCACGGCACCGAGTCCGGGAGGAGCCGGCGCCTGAGTCCCGGCCAAGGCTCGGGCGCCCGCGCCCTGGGCTCCGGCTCGTCCCTGTGTGGAACAGCCGGTTCCCGAGCCCGTGGGCCTCCTGGCCGGCGCGAGCGACTGCGACCCGCGGGGGTGACAATGAGGACTTAGCACGCAGGGAAGTCCCCCAGCCCTGGCGGCCGCGGTCCCGGTGACCCGAGGAGGTACAGGCTCAAGATTTGCATTTGAAAGGCGGCTCCTGGAAGCCCCTTCCCCCACCCAGGTCTGGATTTCCATAGGGGGATTCTGAGGGGCCCTGTCCTGCCTGCCCTTGAGCTTGCATTGTGCGAAGTTGGGAAAGATACTGGGTCCCCCCCAACCCCCTTGTAGACAGAGAAAGCAGGACTCCAGACGGCAGGTGCCTCGTGCAGTTTGTGTGGAGCCCTTGTGCCCTGGCGGGGAGCTGTGGCCCGGCTCACTCTGGAGTTGTCTTCTGTGTCTTGAGTCAAAGAAGAACGATGCGTGGAAACTTGTGGGGAGTGGGGGTGGGGAAGGTGCATTTCTTACTCTTTGTCTTGGAGGTAACCTTTTGTCGTTGCAAGCATTATTGAACTACCCGTGGGGTGCTGTGACTGCTAGTGTCACACGCAGGAGCCGCCGGCCCTGGGCACCGCGGCTGGACCGCAGGTGCCTGGGAGAACCCCGCTGTGTTTGTTTCGCTGGGCTGGGCTGGGCTTTCCCGGAGGTGAGGTCTAAAGCTGTGTCCACGACGGAGTGGAGGAGCCGTGCTCCGAAGGGTGTTCGCCAGGTTGCAGCGGAACCAGGGTTCTGGGCCTTTCCCGGGGGGGGGGGGGTGGCTGAGTTCCAGGGGACCCCAGGGAGCGGCTGATTTTTATTTGTATTTTTTTGTCTGTGCCCAGGCTGTGTGCCGGAGCCAGGGCTCCTACCAGGTCCTGTGCTCCTCTGCTCTGGCCGGCAGGAGGAAGTGGTGGCCGGGAGAGGTGACCCGGCAAACAGGACCAACTGGAATTTGCCCCACAACATCCAGCAGCCCGGCCCATTTCTCCGCCTGTGAGAGGGATGCCTCCGCTGCTTCCCTCGTTCACAAACCCCCGGGGGCCGGGCTCGGGGGAGGGGCCTCGCCTAGCTGAGCTGTGAACACCCTGGTTGTAGGCACTGTCCTCACACTCCTGCTGCTGTCCTGGGTTTTAGCTGGGAAGGTCAGGGAGCGAAAGGGTTAAGTGACTTAGGGCCTGCAAGGGAGCAGAGGGGTTAAGACCTTCACAGGCAGGCGCACCGAGCCCCAGGTCGGTGTGGGGCGGAGGCGTTCCCGGTGGACTGGTGCTGGGTGTGCTTCTCCCAGCGGGGGGAAGGGTGGGGAGGGGCCGCACCTGGGCTCTTCGTGGCTCTGTGACAGGACGGCCACTGAAGAGTGCACTCGAGAGGGATGGGCTGGGGGGCTAAAGAGAGTGACTTGGAAACGCGAGCCTGGACGCCAGGACCTTATCGGGCAGGGACCCTTATCAACTTCAGCTCTGACTTCCTAAAGAGGTCGTTTTGCACAGCCTCAGGGGTGACCCCGGGACAGAAGACAGGGAGGCACAGACGGGTGGAGCCACTCCCACAGCACCTATGCGATGCATTTCCATTGCTGTCACAACCACAGTTGGATGCTTGGATCCCTCTGCACGCGGCCCAGTTCCGTGTTCCTCTCCATCACAAGGGCTCAAGGGTGGCTGGGTCCACGGTGGGTGGCCTGGAGCGAGGCTGGGGCCCTGCTCTGATTACAGGGACTGGAAGAGTGAAGGGGTTCGAGGCCTAGGCAGGAGGCCGGCCTGTGACCACGGCTGCTCCTGTGAGCTCTGAAGCGACCAGCCTGGGGCAGGTGCCGCCCCGCTGGGAGCCCTGGTGTTCAGTCCTCAGGGAAGCGCCATGGTAACTTCCCAGCTCCTCCGTGGGTGCCCTCGTCCGGACGCCTGACTGCAGTGTCTCTGCTCCCTCCCACAGAGTGCGGAGCCGGTGCCCACATTGCAGCCCTGTCACCCTGTGCGGAAGTGCAGGGCCGTCTGGGGAAGAACCCGGCGTGGGACCCGGAGCCTGTTCGAGATCTTCAGGCCCCGGTCGGTGGCAGCGTAGATGGCTCGACTCCCCGCCGGCATCCGCTTCATCGCCTCCTTCTCCAGGGACCAGTGGTGAGTCCTGGTGGGCGGGGGGCTGCGTGGGGCTCACTACCCACGGGGGAGCCTCTGACTGCCCAGTGGCGTCCTTCCTCTGTGGCATCGGGGCTCCCTCGTGGTCTTCCATGTAACTGCAGAGAGGGGCCCACTGACTCCTGGCAGGGTTAGCACACGGCGCCGAGCCCCGGTGAGTGGCCGGCTAGCGAGTGCTCAGAGCTGGCCAGAGACCCCTCCCTGCGGGTCACGGCCAGGCAGGACACATCTGCTGCCCTCTTAGGTAGAGTGTGTGGGGCCCGAGCAGTTCAACAGACCAACGACAGGGCAGTGAGAGAGCAGACAGGCTCCATCGGGGATGTATGGGAGGTGGTGGGGCTTAGGGGAGGGAACGGCAGGCACGAGGCCTGGCCTGAGGCTTTTTGGAAAGACAAAGGGGCCCTGAAGACATGGCTGGGAGGCTGGGAGGCGGCTGGGAGGCTGGGAGGCCTGGTTCGGTTGTGATATGGTTTGATAGCATATGGTTTGATAGCGATTGGCTCTGGGAGACTCCCGGAGACTCCAGCCTGGTGAGAGATGGTCGCTCCGTGGAGATTGAGCCCTTTGGGAGGTTCTCCTTTTAGGCAGGTCAGAGTTCGGCGGGTGGAGTGGCTTTGGCTGTGAGTGAGCCCACAGTCGGGTCCTGTCCCTCTCCTTCCCGCGGCGCCCTCTGCGGGTGCCGGAGCTGCCAGAGCGTCGGGGGCGGGGGGGGGGGGGGAGTTTGGCTCTGACTTAAAAACATGGCTCTTTAGCCAAGGCCGGCCCCTTGTCAACCCTTTTTTAAAAAGGATTTATTTGAGTGACAGAGAGAGAGAGAGAGAGCGCTCTTCCCTCTGCTGGCTCACTCCCCAGATGCCTGCAACAGCCAGAGCTGGGGCAGACCAAAGCTAAGAGCTGGGAACCCCACTCAGGTCTCCCGCGTGGGTGGCAGGAGCCCGAGCACTCGGGCCGTCCCCTGCCACCTCCCAGGTGCAGGAGCAGGAAGTGCGTGATGGAAGCGGGGGTGCGGGACTCAGTCCCAGGCACTGTGATGCCGGCGGCGGTGCCCATGGGGGAGGCCGGCATCGCGGGCGGCAGCTTTACCCACAGTGCCACAGCGCCGCTCCCCAGTGACATCTACAGCACGTCCCCCGTCCAGCGTCCACGCGCGGCCGTGAGCTGTGCACTGACGTCAGTGAGATGATGCTGTCTCTCTAAAGGCGCCATTCAAGCCCCGGACGCCATCTTGGCCTCTCCAGGCCCAGCCTGGCTTACTCGGAGTCAGGTGACCAAACAGCCCAGCCATAAGTGGCAGCCCCACCCCCACTCCAACGGGGTTTGCTGCTCCCATTCCCTCCCCCAGCGAGTCTATAACAAGGCCTGTCTTCCGACCCAGGCCTTTCTCCCCCCTCCCTCCAGCCTGTCTGGCTCCCCACCCCCACCCCCGTGGATAATTCCTTCCCTTACTCCTGCGTTAGGTGTGTTTTGTGGTGGCCTTTCAAGGGGGTTTAATGTCCCTTAACCCAGACCTGTTTCTTGGCCTCGTCTGTGTTTTATGGCCTCGACATGTTTGAGGGGTTCCAGCCCTTTATGCCGTGAACTGCCCCCATTTGGGGTGACTGTTATTTCCTGCCGATGAGATTCCGCTGGCGTCTGTTTGGCCGGGACACTCTGCTTTGTCGCTGATGGGGAGGGGCTGCAGATTCGGAGGGAGGGGCTGGAGCTGAGCCTGTGTGGTGGGATCGGACCCCAGGGTCCCAGGGTGAGCCTGTGCCATCAGATGGACACGGAAATCGGTGCCCGGGGCAGGGTCCTGCGAAATGACCCTGCCTGGAGGTCCTGGACACAGCGATGCCTAGCAGGTGCCCAGCGCCTGCCGCTCAGAGGGCCGGGGGGCCGGGGGCTTTGGAGACATGGTGGATGCTAGGACTGGGCTTACAGAGGAGCGGCCTCCCGCCGGATCTGGGACAGTGGGAGGCTTGCAGCGAGCTGTGCTGGTGCTGTGGGCGGTTGGGTCCCCCGGGAACCCAGTGTGGCCACCCCGCTGGGGCTGAGCAGCCGAAAGCATGGAGACAAGTGTGGCGCCAGCCGTGACGGGGGGAGTCTGCCGTCACCACCCCGAGCCCTCGGCGGGTGCTTCGTGCAGACCCGGGGGGCACACACAGCAGGGCAGTGACAGCTGACCAACAGGGTATCTGCGTCACCCCAGCGTGTGCACCACAAGCCCCGTATTCCTGACTTCGGGGGGAGTCGTCCTCTCCGTGGGGTGGACAGCACCTTGACCTCGTCGCTGACGTCGGACTTCCCAGGGGACACTACAGCAGCGCCGTTCACTTTCATTCTTCCTTTTTTCTTTCAAGATTGACTTATGTGTTTGAAAGTGTTACAGAAAGAGAGGGAGGGACAGATCTTGCGCCTGCCGGTTCACTTCCCAGATGGTCACAAGGGCCATGGCTGGGCCAGGCAGAAGCCGGGAGCTGCATCCGGGTCTCCCAGTGGTGGCAGAAGCCCAAACACTTGGGCCATGTTGTGCTGCTTTTCCCAGGCCTTTGGCCAGGGGCTGGATTGGAGGTGGACCAGCCTGGACATGAACGAGCACCCAGATGGGCTGGCGACGGCACAGGGGGCGGCTTTACGCACAGCTTTACGCACAGCTCGGGCCTCTGTTCCATTCGACTGATTTCTGCCAGATGGGGCTGGTGTGAGGGTGTGAGTGAGGTTACTCCACAGAGCCAGAGGACAGGCCAACTGCCTGGGGCAGGTGCTGCTCACCTGAGAGCTTTTTTTTCCCCAGAGATTTATTTATTTATTTGAGAGGCAGGGGGGGGGGAGGTTGGGGAGTGACAGACTGGTCTTCCATCCACTGGTTCGCTCCCCAAATGACCACAACAGCCGGAGCCAGGCCTGTCCAAAGTCAGGAGCCAGGAGCTTCCTCTGGGTCTCCCACGCGGGTTCAGGGGCCCAAGCACTTGGGCATCTTCCACTGCTTTCCCAGGCCACAGCAGGGAGCTGGGTGGGAAGTGGAGCGGCAGGACCCTAACCGCCCTGACAGCGCTGCAGGCTGATGCTTAGCCTACACCGCCCACCGCCCACCGCCCACCCCCCACCCCCACCGCCGGCCCCCTGAGAGCAGTCTTAAGGAGGCTCTGCAGGCGCCCCCTCCTGTGCTGCTGTTTCTGGGCCTTGCTTGCTGGAGACTTGGGGTTCACCCAGGCGCCATTCCTGCTGCCCTGGGGGCTGCAAAGACCTGGGGGGGAGGCACAGCCACAGGCAGTGGCCGCCGGGCTGGGACGTCATACCGCTTCGCGTTCATTCTTCTGAGTGTAGCAGGGAGCAGAAGTGAAGGGGTTCTGTTTCCTAGGCCACTCTAGCAAGGCCCGGCAAAGCAGGCGCCCTAACACGCAGGCGGCGGCTCTCCCGCAGGCCGGGGGCTCTCAGCAGGCCCCTGCTGGGGTTTGCTTCCTGGCATCCCCAGCCTCCGGCATTGCCAGCAGTGGGGCTCCGAGCCGCGCTCCAAGCCTGTGTCGTTACACCTGTTAGAAGGACGCAGGTCAGTGGGTTTGGGCCCCCTTCCTGACCCAATGTGACTTCGCCCGATCCATCTGCAAGACAGCCTCCAAAAGACGCTGCCGTCTGGGGCCTGGGCTGGACAGGAGCGCTTAGAGAATGCTGCCCAACCCTGTGCCGGGTAAAAGGGGCCAGGCACCGTCCCAAGCGCTGGCGTCAGGAATGACAGAGACAGCGGGGCTAGGTTAGAAATGGGAAGCAGGCTTCAGTCCCGGCAGCCAGGGGCGCCCGCCTGCTCTGGGAGCCAGGGTGGAGGCTCTGTGGGGACGGCCTCCAGGGTGGCACCCGCCCGGCAGGGCCCCGTAGACGCCGTGGTCAGACCCTGTTGCGGAGGCACCCCAGCTCCCCCCACGAGCAGTTCCGTGTGAAGATGAGGCAAGCAGGGGTGGCCGGGTTTGGAAACAGAGGAAGTGGAGCTGGCCAGATACCGGCTAAATAAAGCCCGCTCTTTCCTCCCTGGGAGACGTCGGTCTCTGGGAAGCTGCAGGCTGCTGGGCAAGGCAGCCCCTCAGACCCCTGCCGCCCTGCCGCCCTGCCCGGAGGGGCCGTGCCCCCTGTGAGCCGCTGGGCGTGTGGCAGCTCCTGCAGAATGGCCAGGGAGGGAGGGCTCTGGGGCGACCGCCAGGCCTGATCCCCCAGACCCAGGGAGGGTGTCTGGGGAGCACGCAGAGCCTACCCCGGAGGCCCCCTGAGCACCTGCTCTGGGCAGCCCTTCGTGGTCAGGCACCTGTGAAGGTCGGGGCTGGGAACACCCCTGCAGCACCAGGGGCGGGCGTGAGCGCCGCATCCTCTCTGACTCTGCTCTGGGCCTCACTGCAGGCGGCTCCGTCAGGGCACTTGGGGGTTAGGAGGGGAACCCTGGGGGGGCGCTTAGCTTCGCATATCCCACATCCCACAGCAGACTGCCTGCGCTCGCCTCCTGGCCGGAGCTCCTGGCACTGCAGACCCGGAGAGGGCGAAGCGCTGGCTTCAGCGACTGGGGCGCTGCTCATGGGGGAGACCAGGATGGAGCTCCCAGCTCCAGGCCATTGCAGGCATTTGGGGGTGCCAGCGGGTGGATGCACGCCTTTGTCAGGAGGATACGGGGCAAGTGGGCTCGGCTGGGGCACAGGAGCCTGAGAGGGAGACGGAGGGCGTGGGGGTTCACACTCCCCGCTGCCCCCCGGAGACGGCGGCTTGATCCCGCGGGAGAGCCGGACCCTCACGGGCTGAAGGCCTCTCGCTGCTGTCCCGTGGCCACTGAGGGGACCCTCTGACCGCAGCGGGGGCGTAGCAGAGCCTCCACCAGAGCCCAGACTCGCCCAGTCCTCACCCAGAGCGAGCTTCGGAAACCAAGGTGCTGTGCACGTACCGGCTTTGTTCTCTGGGCGTTGGGGTCAATGATGCACCTTTTAGGGTTTCACTGTTTCCTAGTTGCCTTTGGGTGTGACATGGAGAGTCCTGGGAACACCACGCATGTGGAATTTGTTCGAGATACACGTTTCCCACTGACTTTTTGAAGACCCTTCATGAACGAGGACTTCAAAATTTTCCCACCGGAATCAGTTTCCCTTTTAACTCCCTCTTTCCACAAACTGCGAAGTTCCCGCACACTGCCCCGAGGAGGAGGGCGCCGGGTGTTTCCTGCGCACCGAGCGGCGTCTACGGAGGCCCTGGCAGGGCGCTGGCTGCTCTCCTCTCCCCGCGGCCCGGGCTTCCGGAGCTGCTGAGGCGAGTGCCCAGCACCGCCAGCCGTTTCTAGTCTGCAGGTGCTTTGCTGGTGGCCAGAGACACAGGAGCCCCAGGGTGCTAGGGTGCTGCGCATCGTTATCCACGGGGGCTCCCCTGCCAGGGTGGGGTGCAGCCGGGGCTTCCTGTACTGCAGCACGTGGGCGCGAGCCCGGGCTGCCCTCCCAGTCCCAGCGTCCTGCTTATGCACCCCGGGAGGCAGCAGGGGCTGACCGGTACCAGCGTCCCTGCCGCCCTGGGTGGGGTTCCTGCCTCCTGGCCTTGCCTGGGGAGTAAACCAGCAGGTGGGAGATCTCGGGCAGTCATTCGGCTTTTCAGATTTAATTGATTACTTAACTAAAAGATTAGCAGATGGGTGTGCCCCCCCCCCCCCCCCCCGGGCCTTCCCTGCAGAGGGGCACAGAGCGGGTGACTGCTTTCCTGCCAGCAGCAGGGTGGACACCTCGGGCCGCTTTCCTGCCAGCAGCCCTGCGGGGAGCCCTCCTCGTCCTGCCTGCCGCTGCCCGGGGACAGCTCTCTGCCTGGTGCCCGGGCTCAGCCGCCCTCTCAACCCGGCAGCCGGGCCGCGTGCCAGTGTTGTCCCGTCCTGGGCCTCGGGCGAGCTGGCCGGCATCACTCACTCTGCTCATTGAGGTCAGTGTCGTATTTATGTCCGCTCTGCGTGCGCACTTCTGAAAAGTCGCATAGAAACGAAACAGCCAAAAATAAATCTGACCTTAGAGCCCAGGATGGCAGCCACGCAGGGGGCCGCAGCTGACCCAGCCGTCCACTGGGGAACCGACTGGCGTCTGCTCTGGGCACAGACATCCAAGTCCCACATTTCTCTCTGGTTACCGTGTCTTGAACGCACGTGACAGTGACGTGATATGGCAAGAGACACGCCTACGTGTGGTGCCCGCCCCTGCTTCCTGGCACCCAGCTCCTAACACCCCGGCATCTCCCCAGGGATGAGTCTCGTGGGTGCCGACCAGGTGACTGGTGGCTGAGGCTCCCGGGTCCCTCCCTGTGGGCCTGGCTGCCAGGGAGTCGCCAGCTGGTGGGGGAGGGGAGCACAGAGTGAGCAGTCAGGAGGGGGCGGGGCTGTGGGGTGTCAGTCACCCGTGGCTGTCCAGTCAGGCCTGTGTGGTGAGCCCTCCTGGTAGCGGTGCCCCTGCCAGTGCCCCGCCCCCTGCGTCTTTCCCTGCCGCCCGCCCGTCTGTGTCCCCTGCTGCATCCTTTGCAGGAAATGGACAGACGGGAGCAAAGTGTTCCCCGGAGCCCCGGGAGCTGCCCCGCAAACCAGGGAACCCCAGACCCCTAGCAGAGGGGCCAGGGCAGGGCCAGGCCTGGGGCTGTGATTGGCATTTGAGGGGTGGGGTCAGAGTTGGGCTGGGTCAGAGGACGCCCAGCAGGTGCCGCGGGGGAGTGCTGGGTGTCGGGGAGACCCCACAGCTGTGTAGAAGGGTTCTGTGGGGGGGGAGCTGCCGTCAGGCATTCAAGGGGTTCAGTCTGAAGGAGCCAAAGCGGCAACACTGGTGATTTTCTAACCGGCGGAGAGACCCTGGGGACACACAGGACAGTGGGAGTGACACAGGGGCAGTCGCGGTGATCCCGACACAGGGCTGGATGGAGCACACACAGCACGGGGAAATCGCAGGGTGCCGCCGCTGTCCTGTGTCCCCAGGGTCCTCTCCCACTGTCCTGTGTCCCCCAGAGTCCTCTCCACTGTCCTGTGTCCCCCAGAGTCCTCTCCACTGTCCTGTGTCCCCAGGGTCCTCTCCCACTGTCCTGTGTCCCCCAGAGTCCTCTCCACTGTCCTGTGTCCCCCAGAGTCCTCTCCACTGTCCTGTGTCCCCCAGGGTCCTCCTCGCTGTCCTGTGTCCCCCAGGGTCCTCTCCACTGTCCTGTGTCCCCCAGGGTCCTCTCCTGCTGTCCTGTGTCCCCCAGGGTCCTCTCCGCTGTCCTGTGTGTCCCCTAGAGTTCTCTCCACTGTCCTGTGTCCCCCAGGGTCCTCTCCTGCTGTCCTGTGTCTCCCAGGGTCCTCTCCACTGTCCTGTGTCCCCCAGGGTCCTCCTCGCTGTCCTGTGTCCCCCAGGGCCCTCTCCACTGTCCTGTGTCCCCAGGGTCCTCTCCACTGCCCTGTGTCCCCCAGGGTCCTCTCCACTGTCCTGTGTCCCCCAGGGTCCTCCTCGCTGTCCTGTGTCCCCCAGGGTCCTCCTCGCTGTCCTGTGTCCCCCAGGGTCCTCCTCACTGTCCTGTGTCCCCAGGGTCCTCTCCGCTGTCCTGTGTCCCCAGGGTCCTCTCCCGCTCTCCTGTGTCCCCCAGGGTCCTCCTCGCTGTCCTGTGTCCCCCAGGGTCCTCTCCACTGTCCTGTGTCCCCAGGGTCCTCCTTACTGTCCTGTGTCCCCCAGGGTCCTCCTCGCTGACCTGTGTCCCCCAGGGTCCTCTCCACTGCCCTGTGTCCCCCAGGGTCCTCTCCACTGTCCTGTGTCCCCCAGGGTCCTCCTCACTGTCCTGTGTCCCCAGGGTCCTCTCCGCTGTCCTGTGTCCCCAGGGTCCTCTCCCGCTCTCCTGTGTCCCCCAGGGTCCTCTTCGCTGTCCTGTGTCCCCCAGGGTCCTCTCCACTGTCCTGTGTCCCCAGGGTCCTCCTCACTGTCCTGTGTCCCCCAGGGTCCTCCTCGCTGACTTGTGTCCCCCAGGGTCCTCTCCACTGCCCTGTGTCCCCAGGGTCCTCCTCGCTGTCCTGTGTCCCCCAGGGTCCTCTCCACTGTCCTGTGTCCCCCAGGGTCCTCTCCTGCTGTCCTGTGTCCCCCAGGGTCATCTCCACTGTCCTGTGTGTCCCTCAGGGTCCTCTCCTGCTGTCCTGTGTCCCCCAGGGTCCTCTCCACTGCCCTGTGTGTCCCCCAGGGTCCTCTCCTGCTGTCCTTTGTCCCCCAGGGTCCTCTCCGCTGTCCTTTGTCCCCACACACTGTCCGGTGTGGTCACCAGGGTCCTCTCCGCTGTCCTGTGTGTCCCCTAGGGTCCTCTCCTGCTGTCCTGTGTCCCCAGGATCCTCTCCACTGTCCGGTGTGGTCACCAGGGTCCTCTCCACCGTCCAGTGTGGTCACCAGGGTCCTCTCGCTGTTTGGTGTTGCAGGTACAGAGCCTTCATCTTCACCTTGACGTTTGTGCTGTACGCCAGCTTCCACTTATCTCGCAAGCCCATCAGCATCGTGAAGGTGAGCCCTCCCGGGGTGCTCACGCCTGCCGCCCTGGGCTGCGTCGTCGTGGAAGGGCTGGGGGAGGAGGGGACAAAGGAGATGGTTAGAGACAAGGGACTGCTGCTTTGGGTTTTTTAGCTTCTTTTTTCTGAATCCAAACTCTACCAGTGTGACAGTTTATGGTTTCACGGATAGTTTCCCTTTACTTATGTTGGTGGAGTGCTCAAATATTTGTTTTAAGCCCTGTTTCCTTCCCAGTACGCCTGGCCTTCCAGTGCTTTCCGAATCGCCTCACCTGTCATTCTGCTTGGCCGCCGAGGCCGTGCCGGAGCTGGGTGGACAGGTGTTCAGCTAGACTCTGAGATGCGGGCGGAGTAGACGGCCCTGCAGGACAAGCTGTTACAACTGGAGAGGAGGCGGGAGGGCTGCTGCACACCCTGGACCATCGTAGCAAGCACAAGAGGTCGTCCGGGGCCGGCTCAGCCGCCCCTTGCTTGCTCTCTGTAGCTGCCCAGGGCACGGCTCCGGGGCTGCAGCTCTGTGACCTCCGTGCCCCCACCCCACCCCGTCCCCTCCACACCGCAGCAGCCTTCAGGCCTCCCACAGCGGAGGTGACGCACACCGTCCTGTGTCCCCAGGGTCCTCTCCAGTGTCCTGTGTCCCCAGGGTCCTCTCCACTGTCCTGTGTCCCCAGGGTCCTCTCCTGCTGTCCTGTGTCCCCCAGGGTCCTCTCCCGCTGTCCTGTGTGTCCCCCAGGGTCCTCCTCGCTGTCCTGTGTCTCCCAGGGTCCTCCTCGCTGTCCTGTGTCCCCCAGGGCCCTCTCCCACTGTCCTGTGTGTCCCCCAGGGTCCTCTCCCGCTGTCCTGTGTCCCCCAGGGTCCTCCTCGCTGTCCTGTGTCCCCAGGGTCCTCTCCCGCTGTCCTGTGTCCCCAGGGCCCTCTCCCGCTGTCCTGTGTCCCCCAGGGTTCTCTCCCGCTGTCCTGTGTCCCCCAGGGTCCTCCTCGCTGTCCTGTGTCCCCCAGAGTCCTCCTCACTGCCCTGTGTCCCCCAGGGTCCTCTCCACTGTCCTGTGTCCCCAGGGTCCTCTCCACTGTCCTGTGTGTCCCCCAGGGTCCTCCTCGCTGTCCTGTGTCCCCCAGGGTCCCAGGGTCAGCTCCCAGGGCCAGCTGTGTCCCCTGCCCTCCAGCGGGCGTCACGTGCTCATCTTCCCTCCGTGACCCTCGCGAGGCAGCAATTTGCTGTCCTTCGGGTCACTGACGTGGAGGCGTTTGCAAACTTAAAGGCGTGTTTTCAGCAAGTGCCCTGGAGCCGAGGGTCAGTGCGCCAGGAGTGGGGTGTGACAGGCTTTGGGGCTCCAGCGTTGACTGGGACAGGGTGGGTTAGGGGCTCCAACGTTGACCGGGACAGGGTGGGTTAGAGTCTCTGGGGAGGAAACGGCTCTCCGGGTGGGTGGACGTGCCCGGTGCCGGGCAGAGGGAGGGGGCATCACCATGGAGCTGCCACCTGTTGGGACCGACATGGCACGCAGGGTGGCCCGGCCACCGGCAGGTCTCTGCGTCAGGACGTGGTCCCAGGAGTGCACCTGATGACCTCAGGGTCCCTCCCAGGCAGGGAGGTCGGCGTGGTTTGAGGCCACCCTCCTGCTTCCCTGGCTGCTCCTCCCAAGGACCCCAGCCCTTGTGTAGACACGCTTGTGTAGACGCGTCCCCCCCTGGGGCTTGGGCTCACCAAAAAGGCCAGCGTTCAGAGGTGACAGCACACAAGGCACGATCCTCGCACCACGCTGGCAGTGGCTGTAGGAGGAGGCGGAGCCGAATCCTGCCCCCACCCCATACACCTGCCAGGCAGAGCTGGGCTCACTGGGGTGAGAACCACTCCCTGCAAGCCCCCCCCCCCAGCCCCTGTGCCTCAGGGCCCCTCCGGGGTTTCACGCCTGGAGTAGAGCCGTGGGTCACCTCCAGATCTGTAGCTCACAGGTTTCTGGCTCAGCACTGCCTGAGCGTGGCCTGGTCAAGAACATCCCCGCACACGTGATAGTCCGCGTGTCGTGAAGCCGCACCCAGCTGTCCCACGCTGTAGCCTGTGTGTGAACGGCAGAAATCAAACTGGAAGGAGTAGGGGGTCTGCCGACTCAAGGGGCCGGTGGGGTGATTACCCGCAGCCTGTGTCTCCTAGGACGTAGCAAGCAACGCAAAAGCAAACTACAAGTACCTACCAGGAGGCAGTCACAGGGCTGAGAAGTGTCAGATGACTAATCGCATCTCTGCCGTCACTTATAGGATGAATGGCGTATCCGCCGAGACTTGGGTTACTCTGTAACTGTGTAGATTGACTTAATTCCTGATCTGTTTTGAAGGTTTACTTATTTGGAAGGCACAGTTGCAGAGAGAGAGGGAGAGACACAGAGTGAGCAAGTGAGACCTTCCATCTGCTGGTTCACTCCCCAGATGGCCGCAATGGCCAGGGCTGGGCCAAGCCGAAGCCAGGAGCCTCTTTTGGGTCTCCACACGGGTGCGGGGGCCCAAGCACTTGGGCATCTTCCGCTGTTTCCTAAGCGCGTCAGCAGGGAGCTGCATCGGAAGTGGAGCAGCCAGAACTCGAACGGGTGCCCATATGGGATGTGGCAGCCTACAACTTCTGATTTTAAAAAGCATGTATTTATTTACTTGGGGGGGGGGGGATCTGCTGTCTGCTGGTTCCCTCTCAAATGGCTGCAGTAGTCAGCTCTGTGTCAGGTTGAAGTCGGGAGCCCAGAACTGGGTCTGGGTCTCCCACACGGGTAGGAGGAACCCAAGCACTTGCTTCAGTGGCTGTCGCCAAGAGTGCACGTTATCAGGAAGCTGGGTTGGAGGCAGAGGGGTCACCTGCTCCAATACAAGAAGTAGAGGGGACCTGATTCAATACAGGAAGTAGAGGGGACCTGATCCATACAAGAAGTAGAGGGGACCTGATTCAATACAGGAAGTAGAGGGGACCTGGTCCATACAGGAAGTAGAGGACACCTGATCCATACAGGAAGTAGAGGGAGCACCTGATCCATACAGGAAGTAGAGGGGACACCTGATCCATACAGGAAGTAGAGGGAACCTGGTCCATACAGGAAGTAGAGGACACCTGATCCATACAGGAAGTAGAGGACACCTGATCCATACAGGAAGTAGAGGGGACCTGATCCATACAGGAAGTAGAGGGGACCTGATTCAATACAGGAAGTAGAGGACACCTGATCCATACAGGAAGTAGAGGGGACACCTGATCCAATACAGGAAGTAGAGGGGACCTGATCCATACAGGAAGTAGAGGGGACCTGATTCAATACAGGAAGTAGAGGGGACCTGGTCCATACAGGAGGTAGAGGGGACCTGATCCGTACAGGAAGTAGAAGGGACCTGATCCATACAGGAAGTAGAGGGGGCCTGATCCATACAGGAAGTAGAGGGGGCCTGATCCATACAGGAAGTAGAGGGGACCTGATCCATACAGGAAGTAGAGGGGACCTGATTCAATACAGGAAGTAGAGGGGACCTGGTCCATACAGGAAGTAGAGGACACCTGATCCATACAGGAGGTAGAGGGCACCTGATCCATACAGGAAGTAGAGGGGGACTTGATCCGATACAGGAAGTAGAGGGGACCTGATTCAATACAGGAAGTAGAGGGGACACCTGATCCATACAGGAAGTAGAGGGGGACTTGATCCGATACAGGAAGTAGAGGGGACCTGATTCAATACAGGAAGTAGAGGGGACACCTGATCCATACAGGAAGTAGAGGGGGCCTGATCCATACAGGAAGTAGAGGGAGCACCTGATCCATACAGGAAGTAGAGGACACCTGATCCATACAGGAAGTAGAGGGGACCTGATTCAATACAGGAAGTAGAGGGGGCCTGATCCATACAGGAGGTAGAGGGGACCTGATCCATACAGGAAGTAGAGGGGGCCTGATCCATACAGGAAGTAGAGGACACCTGATCCATACAGGAAGTAGAGGGGACCTGGTCCATACAGGAAGTAGAGGACACCTGATCCATACAGGAAGTAGAGGACACCTGATCCATACAGGAAGTAGAGGGGACACCTGATCCATACAGGAAGTAGAGGACACCTGATCCATACAGGAAGTAGAGGGGACCTGGTCCATACAGGAAGTAGAGGACACCTGATCCATACAGGAAGTAGAGGGAACCTGGTCCATACAGGAAGTAGAGGGGACCTGATCCATACAGGAAGTAGAGGACACCTGATCCATACAGGAAGTAGGGGACACCTGATCCAATACAGGAAGTAGAGGGGACCTGGTCCATACAGGAAGTAGAGGACACCTGATCCATACAGGAAGTAGAGGGGACACCTGATCCATACAAGAAGTAGAGGGGACCTGATTCAATACAGGAAGTAGAGGGGACCTGGTCCATACAGGAGGTAGAGGGCACCTGATCCATACAGGAAGTAGAGGGGACACCTGATCCATACAGGAAGTAGAGGGGACCTGATCCATACAGGAAGTAGAGGGGACCTGATTCAATACAGGAAGTAGAGGGGACCTGATCCGTACAGGAAGTAGAGGACACCTGATCCATACAGGAAGTAGAGGGGGCCTGATCCATACAGGAAGTAGAGGGGGCCTGATCCATACAGGAAGTAGAGGACACCTGATCCATACAGGAAGTAGAGGGGACCTGATCCATACAGGAAGTAGAGGGGACACCTGATCCATACAGGAAGTAGAGGACACCTGATCCAATACAGGAAGTAGAGGGGACCTGATCCAATACAGGAAGTAGAGGGGACCTGGTCCATACAGGAAGTGGAGGACACCTGATCCATACAGGAAGTGGAGGGGACCTGATCCATACAGGAAGTAGAGGGGACCTGATCCATACAGGAAGTAGAGGGGACACCTGATCCATACAGGAAGTAGAGGACACCTGATCCAATACAGGAAGTAGAGGACACCTGATCCATACAGGAAGTAGAGGGGACCTGGTCCATACAGGAAGTAGAGGACACCTGATCCATACAGGAAGTAGAGGACACCTGATCCATACAGGAAGTGGAGGGGACACCTGATCCATACAGGAAGTAGAGGGGACACCTGATCCATACAGGAAGTAGAGGACACCTGATCCATACAGGAAGTAGAGGGGGACTTGATCCATACAGGAAGTAGAGGACACCTGATCCATACAGGAAGTAGAGGGGACACCTGATCCATACAGGAAGTAGAGGACACCTGATCCATACAGGAAGTAGAGGGGGACTTGATCCATACAGGAAGTAGAGGGGGCACCTGATCCATACAGGAAGTAGAGGGGACCTGATTCAATACAGGAAGTAGAGGGGGCCTGATCCATACAGGAAGTAGAGGACACCTGATCCATACAGGAAGTAGAGGGGGACCTGATCCATACAGGAAGTAGAGGACACCTGATCCATACAGGAAGTAGAGGGGACCTGATCCATACAGGAAGTAGAGGGGACCTGATCCATACAGGAAGTAGAGGGGACCTGGTCCATACAGGAAGTAGAGGACACCTGATCCATACAGGAAGTAGAGGGGGACTTGATCCGATACAGGAAGTAGAGGACACCTGATCCGTACAGGAAGTAAAGGACACCTGCTCCGTACAGGAAGTAGAGGACACCTGATCCATACAGTAAGTAGAGGGGGACTTGATCCGAAACAGGAAGTGGGGGGGACTTGGTCCAGTACAGGAAGCAGGTATCCCAACTGTGTCGTAACTGCTCTGCCGAATGCCAGCCCTAGACGTATTTTTATTCATTGCAGATTAGTTTTCTTTTTCTCTGGTGAATTCCTGATTCCCGGCTTTGGCTTCGCCCAGTCATGGCTGTCGTAGGCACATGTGGAGTGAGGCAGGGGTTGGAAGCTCGCTCTCTCCCTCTCTCTCTCTTGTTCTCTTTGTCGCTCCCTCCTCTCTGTTACTCTGCCTTTCGAATCAACCTGATCTTATTGTCTGTCTCTGTGTGTGTCTCTCTCTGTCGTGAGCCATCGTCTGCTGCCTCCCAGGGGCACACAGTAGAAGGAGATGCAGGTAGGACTTAGCTCGGGTACGCTGATATGGAGTGTGGGCTTAACCCACTAGGCCACAGTGCCTGCCCCCAAACAGATGCTGCATTTGGGGCTTGCTTTGTGGCATAGCAGGCTACGCTGCTGCCTGCGCTGCCGACATCCCTGTCAGAGCAGCAGCCTGAGTCTCAGCGGTGCTGCCCCCTAGCCAGTGCCCCCTAAGGCTCCTGGGAAAGCGGCAGAAGAGGCCGTGGCAGCCATGTGGGAGCCCTGGTGAGCTCCCGGCTCTGGCTGCAGCCTGCCCAGCCCGTCAGTGGCAGCCACTTGGGTGGTGAACCCGCAGTGGAAGATCGATTTCTCTTTTTCTCGTCTCACTCCACCTTTCAAACGTATAAAGTAGATCCTTAAAAAATGTGCATTAAAAATGCTGACGGGGTCAGGCTGGGAGGATGGCTGTGTCACAGGGGCAGCCCCATCCTTTCTGCTGCTGTCCCCACCGTAGCCCGGCTCAGGACTGTGCGCGTGTCCGCCAGGCTGCTGGGCGGGTGGGGCTACACCCGGCCGTGGAGGCCTTTCGGAGGCTGTTCATCCCCGGCTGGGCCACAGCAGAGACCTGCAAGCCGGGGGCCTGGGGAATGGTGACGTTGACTGTTTGAGTGCCCAGCCCTTTCTGCACACACAGGGCCTCTAAGAAAAATACTATAAAACCCTCCATGGCAGGCAGAGAGCAAAGTCTGCAAAGCTGAAAACACAAACCATGGCTTTGGGTGGGAAACTTGCGTCTAGAAAGTTCCAGCCCTCCCCGCATTAGCATTAAATAGCATGCAGGCCTGTGAAACTCTCAACAGTGGTTTGTTTTTTTTTTTTTTTTTTGATTGAATAAAATAATCTTTTTTTAAAAAAATCTATTTATGTATTTGAAAGTCAGAGGGGAGGCAGAGAGAGAGAGAGAGAGGTCTTCCGTCTGCTGGTTCACTCCCCAAATGGCCATAATGGCTGGGGCTGGGGCTGGGGCTTGGCCAGGCCAAAGCCAAGAGCCAGGAGCTTCATCCGGGTCTCCCATGTGAGTCCAGGGGCCATCCTCGGCTGCTTGCCAAGGTGCATTAGCAGGGAGCTGGACTGGAGGTGGAGCAGCTGGGACTTGAACTGGTGCCCCATGGGATGCCTATGCTGCCCTCTATGCCATGATGCCGGCCCCCAATTTCTGATTTTACAAAAATTTATTTACTTGAGAGAGCGAGGGAGAGAGAGATCTACCACCTGCTGGTTCCCTCCCCAAATGCCTGCAGTCGTCACTGTGATTGGGCTGAAGCCAGGAGCCAGGAGTCAGGAGCCAGGAGCCAGGAGCTTCTTCCAGGTCTCCCACACGGATGCAGGGGCCCAAGGACTTGGACCATCTTCCACTGCTTTCCCAGGCGCTTTAGCAGGGAGCTGGACTGGAAGTGGAGCAGCCGAGACTCTAAATGGCGCCCAAATGGGATGCTGGCACTGCAGGCAGTGGCTTAACCATAGTGCCAGCCCCTGAATAAAATAATCTTTTTTTAAAAGATTTATTTATTTGAAAGGCAGAATTACAGAGAGAGAGAGAGAGAGAGAGAGAGAGAGAGAAAGAGACAGAGTCTTCCATCTGCTGGTTCACTCCCCAAATGCCTGCAGTTGTCACTGCTGACTGGGCTGAAGCCAGGAGCCAGGAGCTTCTTCCAGGTCTCCCACGCGGGTGCAGGGGCCCAAGGACTTGGACCATCTTCAGCTGCTTTCCCAGGCGCTTTAGCAGGGAGCTGGACTGGAAGTGGAGCAGCCAGGACTCAAACTGGCACCCAAATGGGATGCTGGCGCTGCAGGCGGTGGCTTAACCATAGTGCCAGCCCCTGAATAAAATAATCTTTTTTTTAAAAGATTTATTTATTTGAAAGGCAGAATTACAGAGAGAGAGAGAGAGAGAGAGAGAGAGAGGTCTTCCATCTGCTGGTTCACTCCCCAAATGACTGCAATAGCCAGAGCTGGGCCAGGCTGAAGTCAGGAGCCAAGAGCTTCCTCCGGTCTCCTGTGTAGCAGGCTCAGGCACTCGGGCATCCTCCACTGCTCTCCCAGGCCACAGCAGAGAGCTGGATCGGAAGTGGAGCAGCCGTGTCAAACAGGTGCCCATATGGGATGCCGGCACTGCAGGCAACAGCTTTACCAGCTACGCCACAACGCTGGCCCCTGAATAAAATAATCTTAAAGTGTATATGAAAGAATGGCTAGGAATTAATCACTAGAAAAAGTGTGGGGAAGGTAACACTCTAATGATATGAAATTAAAATATGAAAAAATATTTTTAAATAACAAATCAGTTATGATCTTGTGCAAATATAGACAAAAAGGTTGTTATAATAGGATAGAAATTATGCAGTGTCTGACGGATGATAGGCAAAGTGTGGCTTTGTTTAATGATGGCGGCACAAGAGGTCATACATCTGGAAGAAATAGAGGTTGAATCCTTTTCTTACAAAAAAAATGGGCAAAAAAGGATGAGTTAAAGAAAATCCAAGAATAAACTTAGGCTCGTGGTGTTGTGAGGTGGGAAACCCAAAGGACGAGGAGGCAGGAGGGAGGGTCAGGCCGTTCACAGACAAGGAACCCAAGTTACCAAGAACCAGGTTCAAGGTCACGGGTGTCCACAGGTGCAGCTAATGTAGCTGTAGCCCATGCCCGCCGGCTGGCGTGAGGTTGGGGAGGTGGGTGCCATCTGCCGCTCACCGGCTGGCGTGAGGTTGGGGAGGTGGGTGCCGTCTGCCGCTCACCGGCTGGCGTGAGGTTGGGGAGGTGGGTGCCGTCTGCCGCTCACCGGCTGGCGTGAGCTTGGGGAGGTGGGTGCCCTCTGCCGCTCACCGGCTGGCGTGAGGTTAGGGAGGTGGGTGCCGTCTGCCGCTCACCGGCTGGCGTGAGCTTGGAGAGGTGGGTGCCCTCTGCTGCTGGCCCGTCAGGAGGGGGTGGCCAGTGCTGGCAGCACGTGTTGGGGTGGAAGTCTCCACGGCCGTCGGTTCTCTTCCTGGGGACTTCGCCCTGGGGTAGCGGCCCCATCCCCGGGACAGCGGCACAGGCCTTCATTGCAGAGTTGCTCACGGTGAGCAAAACCCAAAGCAGGAAACCAAACAGACAAAGGGAGCCGGCCGCTGTCGCAGGGACGCAGTCCGCCCAGCGCCCCACTCCTCTCCCGAGTCTGGCTAGGCTCCGGCAGATGCACGTGAAGAGTGTTAGAGCCGGAGCAGCTGCCTGGGAGGTGGTCGGGGTGCTCTGAGTGAGAAGGCGTGCGTGAGAACGCGCAGGACACGTGAGCCGTGATCGGCAGGCTCCCTGCGTGTTTCTGTGTAGCTCTGAGTGGAGCCGGGACAGCGGCGGGAAATGCATTCGCTGCCCGTAGCTCCACCTCGCGGCTCCGCAGTGCCCTTCCCCTGGACCCCGGGGCTGTGGGAGCTGCCCGGCACCGCAGGGGAGGGCAGGGCACTAGACCCACGCCGGCGATCCAGGTCCAGTCCTAGGTTCCCCGAAGGCCTGTGGGTTAGCACCATGGCGAGAGTGTAACTGGGACCACGGGGTGTGCATGAGTGCCCGTCACTCACAACCCAGCTGCCTTCGGGCGCTGCCGTAATGGGACACAGCTTGTCTGATCATCCCGCTTTGGGTCCCAAAACTCATTTGTCTCCCAGGACTCCTTTGGTGCAGTGCTTTGGAGAGTTCTTTTATTGTAACTTTTATAAAGCATTTATTTAACTGGAAGGCAGAGTGACAGAGAGAGGGAGAGGTCTTTCATCCCGGGAGCCAGGAACTGTGCACGCTTCCCACAGATGGGGGCACCCACGCACGCGGGCCGCCATCCGCTGCTCTCCGGGCGCAGTAACGGGAAGCCGGAAGGGAAGCCTGCAGGAACTAGGACTCTAGCCACGCCGCACAGTGTGGGATGCGGGTGCCCCGAGTGGGGTCGACCGCCGTGCCAGTCGCCTGCCCACAGGAGTTCTTTAGAAAGGCGTTTAGAGGCCGGCGCCACGGCTCACTAGGCTAATCCGCCACCTTGCGGCGCCGGCACACCGGGTTCTAGTCCCGGTCGGGGCGCCGGATTCTGTCCCGGTTGCCCCTCTTCCAGGCCAGCTCTCTGCTGTGGCCAGGGAGTGCAGTGGAGGATGGCCCAAGTGCTTGGGCCCTGCACCCCATGGGAGACCAGGAGAAGCACCTGGCTCCTGGCTTCGGATCAGCGCGGTGTACCGGCCGCAGCGCGCCGGCCACGGTGGCCATTGGAGGGTGAACCAATGGCAAAGGAAGAACTTTCTCTCTGTCTCTCTCACTGTCCACTCTGCCTGTTAAAAAGGAAAAAAAAAAAAAAGAAAAGAAAAGAAAAAAAAGAAAGGCGTTGGTTCAGAGCACTCGCTGAACTAAACGAGCCCACACAGCCTCACGGGCCGCAGGAAGTGACCTGAACACGTTGGCCGCAGAGCACGGTTATCCGCGTGTGCGTTCCGAGTCTTCCCTGGACGCCTAGCACGGACGTCCCTGTCCCTGTCCCTGTGCCGTCTTTCGGAGGAGAACCGCTGGCTGCTGGAGCTGCCAGCGACCCTGCAGGGTAGTGCGGGGCAGTGCGGGTGTCTGGGGTGGGGGGGCTCTGCAGATGGAGGCGGCCCCACTCTCGCAGCCCCGCGCCCTCTGCCGGATGCCCAGTTCTCCCGTGCCTTCTTCCCCACCGCCGCCTCCAGACCGCGGCCGGCTTCCTGTTGCTGCCGTCCTGTGGTGTGATGTGGGATCAGCGTTGGGGCGCGTCCTAGGCCTTGTCCACGCTGTCAGTCACGTGGCCTCTCACGGGTCCCTTTTGCCCTCGGTTTATGCGTGACTCGCGGGGAGGTGCCCAGGTGAGCAGTCTGCGAAGAAGGCTGCTTTTGTGGAATGATGAGTCCCCGAGGAGTCAGCCCCTCCCCGTGTCCTGACAGGGACCCTGCGGCCGTGGGGGGGCTCTTTCACCTCCATCTCCTTAAGGCTGAACGTTGAAAACTAGCACGCCGGCCCCTATGCTGAGTCACTGCGCTGCCCCTGTAATGCTGAGTCATAGCCACGGCAGGTCCCTGTTCCTGCACAGCCTCCCACCAGGCTGCCGAGGAGTGGGCTGGGCTGGGGGCGGCCCCTACTCAGCGGCTAAGCCGGCGGCTGGGGGTGGTGGGCGACATCACCAAGGTCCCAGCTCTGGCCCAACTGCAGCCAACCCCGTGTCCCCATCAGGGCGGGAGGGCGCCCTCCTTGCGTAGCAGGAAGCCGAGAGAGACGAGTGCCGCGGCCGTGTTCCGCGGACGCCCCTCCCCAGCCCGAATGGTAAAGTGAGCAAGGGGTACGAGGCTGCGTGTGAAGCTGTGGTCTGCAGGCTTCCTGGCCCTGCTGCGAAGGCCCACGCTGGCCCCACACTGGCCCCACGTGACTCCCCCCCTCCAGCCGCCCTGCCTGTGGCTCTCCTCAGTCAGTCTCTTCCTGGGTGTGGCCAAACTGGCTTCTGAAAGGGTGGGCAGAGCCTCGGCTTCCTAAGGAAACGGGAGCAGAGCGGAAGGCAGGTAGCAGGAGCCCAGGGAAGGCTGCCACGCCCAGCCACGTCCACCGCTCCCCACGCCACCTTGGCTGCCACGCCCAGCCACGTCCACAGCTCCCCACGCCACCTTGGGTACACTGCCAGCCACGTCCACAGCTCCCCATGCCACCTTGGGTGCACTGCCAGCCACATCCACAGCTCCCCACACCACCTTGGGTACACTGCCAGCCACGTCCACAGCTCCCCATGCCACCTTGGGTGCCACGCCCAGCCACGTCCACAGCTCCCCATGCCACCGTGGCTACCACGTCCAGCCCCGTCCACAGCTCCCCACGCCACCTTGGGTGCCGCTGCCAGCCATGTCCATAGTTCCCCACGGTCACCTTGGGTAAGGGCAGGAGCACGGGCAGGTGGCCAACAGTGCCCGTTCCCCCGGGCCCAGAGGCGCGTGAGCTGTGCCGCGGAAAGCTGTCTGCAGCTAATTGGTGAATTTGTCGGGCAGGGCCCTTGGCTACCGTCCCCCCCAGACGAGCCCTTAGACCCCGGCGCTTGCTGGTTCTGTGGGCGCCGTGCTGGGCAGGGGGCCTCTTGAGGTCTCGCCGACGGAGGAGAGTGGCTGGGTCCTCGCTGTGGGGCCTGGCGTCCTGCCAGCTCACCTGTGTGTCCCCACCGTACGGGCCTTCTCCTACCCCCAGGAGGCTCCCTGTGCCCTGTCCCCACGCCCCCCACACATCTCCCCGCTGTCACCACACGTTTGTTTGCCTGTTTGGTTTGTCTCCTCGTGCCTGGCTTCCTCACTTCCGGATGCCTGTGAGAGTCGGCCTCGCTGTTGCTCTTTTGTGGGGGTTCAGTGGTCTGAGCCTGGGAAAATGCCCGCTCTTCTCTCGTGGGCGGGGGCAGTCGGCTTGGCCCCTGGGACTCCTGCCGCTTCCCCCGGGCAGTGCCCAGGCCCCAGAGCCAGCCTCCAGCAGCACCTGCAGGCACCCTGGTCTCTGGAGTGGAGCTGCCGGGGGCCCCCGCCGAGGACTCCCGTGGTTCCCCCTTGAACTCGCCCAGCAGGAGCAGCGGCTGGTCGCAGTCTCACCTCCCGTTCTCCCCGCTAGGGCGAGCTGCACAGGTACTGCGCCGTCTGGGATGCGGCCGACGGCAGATCCAGCGGCGAGAGCAAAGCGGGGTACAGCCCCCCTCACCAGCCCCCAGACAACCAGACTGACTGCGGCTGGGCGCCGTTCGGTGAGTTCCAGTCCTGCCCGGCGGGGCTCCGCCAGCCGTAGCCGTGGCGGTACCGTCCTCCCGTGTCACTGCGTCTCCGCGGCAGCTGCCGTGGGGCCTGGAGTGCCCGTGTGCAGAGCGGGCGCCCCGGAAACCCGAGACCTGCTGACCGTCGTCTTGCCTTTTGTGTTTTGTAGCCTGGTGGTTAGAGCTTGCAGAGCGTGAATCCTGGTGGGAGGAAGGGAGGCCCGGGGGTGTGCTGGGGGCGGGGGGCGGGAGAAAAGCCCCAGCCGTGGAGACGGCGACAGGACGTGACCGCCCTCCCACAGCGTGAGCTGTGGGGCGTGCCCTCCTCTGGGGATCGCTGGAAACGCGGCGACTTTGCGTCTCCAGCGGACGGTGCGCCGTCGCCTGCGCGTCCCACGGACGCTGGGTGGAGAGGAGACATGTCTGTTTTATCGCCTTGCTCCAGACCGTAAACCCAAGCACTGAGCTTCCCTGCCGATTCCCACCCTGCAGATAAGAGCAACTACCAGCAGCTGCTTGGGGCCCTGGACTACTCCTTCCTGTGTGCCTACGCCGTGGGCATGTACCTGAGGTAGGTCTGCGTGGCCTGGCGCGGCGCGCCCGCAGGCGGCTCCCTCTGGCCTGGGGCGGGGGGCAGCGAGGAGTCCCACGAGACAGCTCCCCGGGCAGAGGGCTCACGTCCTGGGTGTTGTGCACACCCTGAGCCCTGCTGGCCCTGGTCCTGGGTGTGGCCACTTGGGAACGAGCACAGGAGGGCCATGGGCTGCTCACCCTGTGGCTTCAGTGCCACCATCTGTGCACAAACAGAGAGACTCGGTCTAGTGTCAGGTGACAGACGTCTCCCCCGATGCCCAGCAGGACCCAGAGCCCACAGAGGTGGCTTTGCCTGGGGCTGGGGCCAGGGACGCCGTGGCCCCGGGCAAGTTGCTCCTGTCCGTGAACCTCAGTTTCCCCTCTCTCGCCCATTCCTGGCTTGGCCTGCGCAGGCGGTGGAAGAGCCGTGGGCAAGGGGACCTGTGATTGGCCGGTTGGAAGCTTCGGGCAGCCTCGGGGGTGGGGCCTTCTGTCTCCAGGCTGAGCTTCCTAGATGACAAGGTCATAGGTCGCGGCAGGGACCCTGTGAGCATGGCGCTCCTTCTGTGAGACCCGCCCAGCTGGGGGCTCCTCGGTGCCCCCCGCACAGTCTCCGCGGATGGGTGTGCAGTGCCCGCGCTGCTCTGAACGCGCAAGCCTGAAGAGGCGCCACAGCTCCCAGCGCATGGAGCCCCCGGAGCAGGAGCCCAGCCGGGGCCGGGGCTGTCTCCCGAGGGGTCAAACACGCGTGTTCTAGAGGGGGGCTCTCGCGGAGGGTCCACAGTGTAAAAGACCGGTGTGGGGTGTGCCTTCGTGGTGCCTGGAGGCACTGGTGGCTGTCACGGCAGGGAGGGGACTGAGGTCCAGAACCCTGGCCAGAGCGAAGCAGGCGCTGGGTTGTTCTTATTGGCAGAGTTGGTTTTTACGCGGTTCCACCCAAGAGGTGATGGAGACAATGTCCGCCTAACGTGAGGCCCTACAGAAGGCTCATGACCGAAACAGGGACCCCCAGGGCTTCGTTGAAGGGGCCTCTTCCTGCGACCACACAGCCCAGCAGCCAGCGGGACTGCCGGTGTAGTCACTGCCCGCGCTGACGACGGCGGGCATCTAATTCTGAACGTCAGGTGACGTCGGATACGACGGCCCAGGTTCAGGCAGGGGCGGCGTCCACTGCGCTCAGCCCTTTCTTTGCAGACCCTGAAGTGGAGTCAGTGTGCGCCCGGCTCCGCGCCGCGGGCCTGGAGAATGTAGCCGAGCCCTAGCCGGTGGCTCCAGCTCCCAGGAGCCCGTGTGACCGTGCCCTTGTCCTGGCAGGTGGAGCAGGAAACCCGAGTGGGCGGTGTTCAGCTTCCGTTTGGCCAGCACTCCGACCCGGGTGGTGTTAGTGATTAACGCGAAGCCACTTTCTTCCGTTTCCGCGTTTAAAGGTCACGTGTGTGGTTCCAGGTGGATCTTGGCGTTAGGGACTGGCCTGTGGTGTGTGGGGGCCAGGGAGAGTGCCGGAGCTAGTTCCCGGTGCTGCCGGCGGGACTGTGCAGGAGAGAGTGAAACCCTCAGCGGCTGTGGCACCTGCCAGGGGCACGGACGGCAGCTGTGCCGTTCTGCAGCCGGGTCACGCACGGGAACAGGCACGGTGTCACCCCGCCAGTGACACTGCCCTTACGGCAGTAAAGAATGTGTCTCGTGTACACTGATGTTGGGTGGTGGCTGGTGAGCGTGGTCAAAGCCTGTCGAATCCCCGGCAGGTGTTGGGCCAGGAGGCCGTCCCCTCCCCGCCCTACCAGTCACGGGCGCCACGGTGGCCAGGGACTTGGTAAAGCTCCAAGGAGACCAGTCCATGACTGTCGGAAAGGAGCGGGGGGAGGGACTCCTCCCTGGGGCCGCAGCCCTGCCTTCCGCTGTCTCCAAGGCTGGGAGGGGTGAGGTTCCACGTCCTGTCCGGGGGCCGTGCACGTGGGCGACACAGCTCCTGGGCTGGGAGGGCGCCGTGGCAGGAGGGGCAAGGTTCCACGTCCTATCCCGGGGCCGTGCACGTGGGCGACACAGCTCCTGGGCTGGGCCACTTGCTCAAGGTCCTAAGGATCCGTTTCGTGACCTTTCCGGCTTTCCAGGCCATTTACGGTTTCCGTGAACGCTGGAGGAACTGGCAGGACCAGTTCTGAGCTCCTTAAACCTAAACCATTCCTTGTCGTCTGCAAGCCAGTGTGCGGCTGTGTCAGTCGCCAGCCGGTGACTTGTCACAGGAAGTCCCGGGGGTGTTGACACTGCTGGGTTCTGGCGAGCAGGCGCCCCAGAGCACCGGCGGTTAAACCTCCCTGGAAACTGCGGGGATTCCGGAAGCCCAGAGAACAGCACGGGCCAGCCGGGGCCTGAGGGGCGTGCCCGCTCGCTCACGCTTGTCTTCCTCTCTCTCCACAGTGGCATCATCGGGGAGCGCCTGCCGATTAGGTATTACCTGACTTTCGGCATGCTTGCCAGCGGCGCCTGCACCGCCCTGTTTGGGTTGGGCTATTTCTACGACGTGCACAGCCTGGGGTTCTACGTGGTAACCCAGGTAAGAGCCAGGTCCACGGCGTGCCGGGCTGAGGGGCGGGGCTGTTCAGGTCGCAGGACCAGAGCTCCGCCGAGAGACGAGGGGCAGGACTGTGTCCGGGCTGAGGCTGGGGTCGCCGGCCTGGGAAGCCCCCTCCCTTGTGTGATCCAAATCCCGACAGCCAGAGACTGCTGTGTCCCAGGGGCCTCTGCAGCAGCCTGCCTGGAGCTCCCTGGAGCCGTCAGACCCCGGCCGGGCTGAGACGAGGTCTTGTCTTGCTGCAGGCTCACCCCCTCCAGAGTGGAGGGCTGTGGGGTGCAGGAGGGAAGAGGAGCCGCGCGAGGCGCTAGCAGGGGCGAGGCCCCGGGAGGCCAGCTCTGCCCTCCTCCGGCCCCGGCCATCCGCCCTCCCAGCAGCCCTGTGGCTGCGTGGCTGACCAGCACGGGGAGACGCAGTAAAACCTCCAGGGCCAATCGAATCTAACTCTGCTTCCCAAGACTTTTCTGTGACACTTGAAGGAGTTTTAAGGACAAAAGTGACTCCCACCGGGTTAGCGCGAGAGCGGAGCCGCGAGTGTGGGTGCTGTGCAGGAGAGCGGCTGGGTGGCGTCTGTGCCGTACCCTCCCCTACCCCAGGGAAGACCAACCGGGAGACAGGCTTGTGGTGTCTTCACCGTAAGGAAACGCCGATGTCTGAGAGCTGGATCGGACCTCATTCAGTGGGTGCGTGCGTCAGGACGTCACGCGGCGCCCCGGAAACACGTGCGATTTTCCCGTGTTTGCTGTGGCCCAGCAGGTTAAGCTGCCACCTGTGGCACTGGCATCCTCTATGAGCACCGGTTCAAGGCCCGGCTGCTCCACTTCCCATCCAGCTCCCTGCCAATGCCCCTGGGAAGCAGCAGAGGACGGCCCGTACCTGGCCCGCTCTCACCCACATGGGGACCTGGGTGGAACTCCTGGCTCCTAGGTTCAGCCTGGGGAGTGAACCACAGAGGGACAGTTTCTCTCTCTCTGTCTCTCTGCCTTTCATAAAAATAAATCTTTTTATACAAATTTAAAGTGACCACGCTTGTGTATTGTCCTGGGCACCCACAGTGTGGGTTCCAGACGCCCCCTTGAGCTCTGCCCAGTTCCTTCTGTAACTCAGTGTGGTCCCTGCACGGGGCCTGTGCCCAGCTGCCGTCAGCATGAGACTGCCTCTAGGGTACTTGGTACTAGGTACTTGGTACTAGGTACTAGGTCACCACACGGTGTCACCATCACCAGGCTGTGTCACCTGTCACCACACAGTGTCACCCATCACAAGGCTGGCTGTTACCTGTTGCCACACGGTGTCACCGTCACCAGGCTGTGTTGCCTGTTGCCATGTGGTGTCACCCATCACCAGGCTTTGTCAGCTGTCACCACACAGTGTCACCCATCACAAGGCTGGCTGTTACCTGTTGCCACACGGTGTCACTGTCACCAGGCTGTGTTGCACATTGCCACACGGTGTCACCCCTCACCACATGATGTGGCCTGTCACCACGCGGTGTCACTGTCACCAGGCTGTGTGGCCTGTCGCCACGCGGTGTTGTGTGGGGCTGACACTGAGAGCAGAGGTCTACACATGCAGTAGACGCGGCCCCCAGGACTGGCGACAGTGTCTATCAAGCTTGGCTGAACCCTCAGATACTGAGGGGCTGAGGATGGAAACACAGGAAGTTAGAGAGAAGGAGTCCCTGGGTGTGGGCCAAGCCTGCTCAGCCAGAGGCCCCCGCCGTCCGCTGGAGGAGTGCCGGGCTCCGCCGGCCACAGCACCAGGCCAGGCCTTGTCCTGCGGGGCGTCCTAGCGTGGCCCTGGGTCTCACGAGACTGAAGCCGAGCTGCTGACCCGGCCCCCGAGTCCCCGCCGGGCGCCCAGGCTCAGGGCTCGAGGAGGGCGGAGGTGCCTCCTCCGGGCTCAGTCAAGGTCACGTGTCTTTCAGAGGTGGCGAGCGACAGCCCTGTCTTTGTGACGTAGCGAGGGAACGCCTGTCGCTGGGAAGCTGGGGTCACAGCGTGGCTTCTGACCATTCAGGGCACAGCCGGATGCTCTTCTCCGTGAGGTTTCTAGATTCAAAAGCGACTGAAGACTTGGCCCTGGGCTGCCGGCGGGCTCTCTGCCTGGTGGTGATGGTGGGCTTCTGGCCGGGTTTTCTTCTGCTTCCCTCCACCTGTTCTAGAGCACCCACAGTAGGCACGTGTCGCTTTTATTAAATGGGCACCTGGCCGCGGCACCTGGGACTCCTGCGTCCCATTCCAGGTGCCGGGGTTGGCGTCCTTGCTCCGTGTCGGACCCAGCTCCCTGCTGAGCCACGCTGGGAGGCAGCAGGTGCCGGCTCAAGTTCCTGGGTCTCCGCCTCCCACTCCGTGACCCTGAGGGAGCTCCGGGGTGGGAGACCCCGATGGAGCTCCTGGCTCCTGGCTTTGGGCTGACCCAACCCAGCCCTGACTGTTGTAGGCTGAACCAGAAGTCGCAAGATTCATCTCTAACTCTGATTTCAAATACATAAAATAAACTTTAAAAAAGAAAGATAAGAATTATCTATCTTTGTTTTTTAAGGGTTTATGTTAAAGGCAGAGTGGCAGAGAGAGAGAGAGACAGGTCAGTCTTCTATCTGCTGGTTCACTCCCCAGATGGCCACAACGGCCAGGGCTGGACCAGGCTGAAGCCAGGAGCCAGGCGCTCCATCGGGGTCTCCACGTGGGTGACAGGGACTCTGGTACCCACGTGGGAGACCCCGGTGAGCTCTGCTCATCTGCTGCTTCTTCCCAGGTGCATTACCAGGGAACTGAATCAGAAGTGGAGCAGCCGGGACTCGAACCAGCGCCCCAGGAAGGGGTCCAGGCACCTACAGGCGGCAGCTTAACCTGATGTGCCACAGCAGCTGCCCCAAAAGCTGGAGTCTAGGGTGTGCATACGTGTTTTACATGCACTGTGTATGTATTCCATGTATGTCAGCTATGAGGGCACTTAGCGGGAAGATGGGACTAAAAGTGTGAGTTTATTTTGGTATAAAAATTTGGTGCAAAAGGGTTTTTTCATAAAATGCGGAAATGCCTATTCTAAAAAAACTGCATGGATTTGAAAACTGTTTTTACAGCAAAATAAGTTCATGCTTTTAATTCCATTTTCCACAGACTTTATGAGGAAGCACTCGTGTGTGTGTGCGTGTGTGTGTATGTACATATATATAAAGTATACTACGTATTTAAGATTCTGGATTCGTAGCAGCCCTGTCTGCACATGTATGATTTACAAATATGGATTTCAGAACAAGCCGCTGGCTACTGAGGCTGCAGGGGCTGGGTGTTGCCCCTCCCTGCGTGAGCGGCTCAGCGGAGCTCCTGGGGCACTGAGCCCACCCTCTGTCCCCACCCCCCGCTGCAGGTCGTCAACGGGCTGGTGCAGACCACCGGCTGGCCCAGCGTCGTCACGTGCCTTGGCAACTGGTTTGGAAAAGGAAGGTGAGAAAAAAACGGCCCCGTTTCCAACAGTGTTTATTTTCTAGAAGATTCTGATAACAAGCAGAAAAAAAACTCAGCTTTAGGCTTTCCTGAGACTCAAGACAGCAAACGCCCTCGGTTTCCCCCTCTTTAAAATGAGGAGTCCGCGGGGCCGGTGCTGTGGCACAGTGGGCTAAAGCCCTGGCCTGAAGTGCCGGCATCCCTTATGGGCGCCGGTTCAAGTCCCGGCTGCTCCACTTCTGATCCAGCTCTCTGCTGGCCTGGGAAAGCAGTGGAGGATGGCCCAAGTCCTTGGGCCCCTGCACCCACGTGGGAGACCCGGATGAAGCTCCTGGCTCCTGGCTTCAGATCAGCACAGCTCTGGCTGTTGTGGCCATTTGGGGAGGGAACCAGCAGATGGAAGACCTCTCTTTCTCTCTACCTCTGCCTCTCTGTAGCTCTGCCTTTCAAGTAAATAAATAAATCTTAAAATAAAATAAAATGAGGAGTTTGGAAACCTGGGCCTGTGGCCTGCTGTGAGCTCTGTGTCCCTGGGGCTCCGCCCCTCCTGGCCTCCTGGGAGCAGAGCTGGGGGGGCGGTGGCCGAGCCTGCACTTTAACTCGATGCCCAGAAGCCTGGACCTGAGGCCCCACACGGGACCCAGCGCTGCGACCCTGCCTGCATCGGGGCTCTGGACAGTGTGCGTGAGGACACACGGCCCAGCCAGGGTGGGGCTCAAGACAGCCGGGGACGCGGAGTGAGCGGGGAGGCCCTGCCGGATTCTGCGCTCCGGCCGCCAGCACAGGGCAGCTCCAGCCTGGTCACCGAGGCCGCGCCTCCCCGCCTGGCTTCAGATTGTGAGCCTCCAAGAATGTCTGTTTAAAATCGTAGAAGCAGCGAGAGTAGAGGGCGGTCCCGTTTCCCATGAGCCTCTGGGGTCCCTGCCTGCTGGCTCCTTGTCGCTGGCCGTGCACGCCGCGCCCCTGCCTGTGCAGCCCCTCTCACCAGCGCGGTTCTGTGTCCTGCAGGCGAGGCCTGATCATGGGCGTCTGGAACTCCCACACATCCGTGGGCAACATCCTGGGGTCCTTGATCGCCGGCTACTGGGTGTCCACCTGCTGGGGCCTGTCCTTCGTCGTGCCGGGGGCCATCGTGGCGGCCATGGGGATAGTGTGCTTTCTCTTCCTCATCGAACGTAAGTACGCCGGCTGCGGCCGGGACCCGGGGGCTTCCGTGTGCCGGGGGCAGTGGGGCCGGGGTGTGCCTTGGCTGTCCTCCCAAGGGGCTGCCTGCTCACGCAGACCTTCCGAGCAGGCATCTCCCCCGGTCTTGCTGCGTTTCCTGCCATTCCAGGGTACCCTGTCCAGGTTCCTTCTTTCCTGTCCTCAGCACCAGGCGTTCGTGTCCCGGAACCTCAGCTGCCTGGGGCTGGCGCTCACACGCAGGGGTGCAGGCCTGGGGCTGGCGCTCACACACAGGGGTGCAGGCCTGGGGCTGGCGCACACACGCAGGGGTGCAGACCTGGGGCTGGCGCTCACACTCAGGGGTGCAGGCCTGGCCACAGCGCTCACACACAGGGGTGCAGGCCCAGCCATGGCGCTCACGGGCAGAGGTGCAGGCCCGGCCACAGTGCTCATGGGCAGGGGTGCAGGCCCAGCCACGGCACTCACAGGCAGGGGTGCAGGCCCGGCCACGGCGCTCACACACAGGGGTACAGGCCTGGCCACAGCGCTCACACACAGGGGTGCAGGCCCGGCCACGGTACTCACAGGCAGGGGTGCAGGCCCGGCCACGGCGCTCACACACAGGGGTACAGGCCTGGCCACAGCGCTCACACACAGGGGTGCAGGCCCAGCTACGGCGCTCACGGGCAGGGGTGCAGGCCCAGCCACGGCACTCACATGCAGGGGTGGAGGCTCGGCCACGGTGCTCAAACACAGGGGTGCAGGCCCGGCCACGGTGCTCAAACACAGGGGTGCAGGCCCGGCCACGGCACTCACATGCAGGGGTGCAGGCTCGGCCATGGCGCTCACAGGCAGGGGTGCAGGCCCGGCCACAGCGCTCACACGCAGGGGTGCAGGCCCGGCCACGGTGCGCACACGCAGGGGTGCAGGCCCGGCCACGGCGCTCACACGCAGGGGTACAGGCCCGGCCACGGCACTCACACGCAGGGGTGCAGGCCCAGCCGACCTGGCTGCACCTGCTCAGCCCAGTCTTGCTGCTGGACACGAGCTGCCTGCCGGCGCGTGTGCTTGCTGAGAAGCCGCGTCCTGGACCACATTCTAGAACCGCAGTGTGACCCAGGACTGCGCGTCTTCATTAGCTGAGGACAGTCGAGCTCCTCGTCCAGTTCCGGAGTCAGAACCAAACTCCTGATGTCATTGAGCCGGGAGTTAATTTTCGGAGTGGAGATGGGCAGGCAGGGATCTGAGCACCCCCCCCCCCCACACACACACACCCCGGGAGAGACGCCAGCGCCGCGTCAGGGCTGCGTGCGACGTTAGGCGCTTTCAGGGCCGCCCCTCCAACCGGTGTCAGGCGGGGGCCCCCCGGGCAGCAGGGCTCCAGACCCCGCCCCCGCCCCGCCCCCCTAGCGGGCCCCTTGTGGGTGGGCGTCCCTGACCCTCGCGTCCTGGACTGCTGGAGCTGCGGACGCAGGGCGGTGCTGGGCTCCAGGTGACGGAGTCCACACGGTGCCCTGGGCCCTGAGGGAGGTGCGTGTGAACAGCCGAAGGCGCTGCGGGGGCGGGGGGGCTGCACGGTGAGGAGGCAGCGCCACCGTGTCCGGGCGGCCAGGGTGGACACTGCACGCTACCAGCGGTGGCCGGGGCTGTCTGTCCTGCTCCTTCACCGCCCCCTGCCCAGGGCGAGGCCCGAAAGACGGGTGCCCCCACCCTGCCCTCCGCGTCCCAGCCAGGGGACATGTACACTCCTGTCCTGCAAGGCAAAGGCCCAGGGGGAGCCGCGCGTGGGGGCTGGGCGGCTCTCGGGAGGTGTGGGCCTCCCCTGGCCTGCCATTAAGGGTGTCACAGCACAAGTAGAGAGACTGGGGGCGGTGATGTTCCCGCGGTGTCACCCTGTGTCTCGCGGGAGCGACCTTGGCCGTGGGAGACCTACAGCCCTGCAGCTCTGTCCGAGCTCACGGCACGGTTTGTCCAAGGCTGCATGAAGACCAGGCTGTGTAAAACAGACGCCCCTGGAGCCCAAAGGAGGCGCTGGGGCTGGTGCCCACGCAGGCCTGGTGGCCGGAAGCCCGGCTGCGGCTCCCGGTGCTTGGCTGCAGGTCCCTGGTGTCATGTTGAAGTCGCAGGGTGCAGCCCGGCTCCTCGGCTCCCCTCTCCTGCTCCTGTCAGGCCGGGTGCTGTGTCTCCTGTAAGTTCGCTCCTGAAGCGTCCCCTGGCCCTGAGGGCCTCCTCGGGAGTGATTCCGGCCCCTGGCCCATGCGCCTTGCTCTTCGTGGTTTTGTATTTCAACACCCTGTGCTCGCCGTCTGCTCCGCCATCCTCGCCGCGGCGTGGGACGCCGTCACTCCGAGCGTGGGCATGAGCTGGGGGATTGCTGCACCTGCTCCCGCACGTGGGGCTGGCAGTCGGGGGTCACGGGCCGAGAGGCGGCGTAGCAGGCTGGTGGGGGGTGGCTAAGCTGCACCCTCACCCCTCCTGGGCCTGTTCTGGTCTTTTTCTTAAACTTGTGCTCACTCAGTGAAAGTCCAAGACGTTCCTGGTTCTATTACGTGAAGTCGCGCGGTGCACTCGGGGTGGATACCGGTGAAGTCGCGCGGTGCACTCAGGGTGGATACCGCGAGGTCCTGGGGTGTGGGTGGCTCCTGAAGGTCCCTAGAGAGAAGTGAGTGAACGAGTTCACCCACGCACACGCTTTCTAGTGTGTGTCGTCTCCCCGGCTGGAGCAGCTAGAACCTGCCCGGTCGGCGTGTGTCCTAGGCTCGGGCCCGCCGGCTGTGTGGCTGACACCTGCGTGTGGGCGGAGCGGTCAGCCTTGCTCTGTTTGCCTTGCAGATCCCAAGGACATCCGGTGCTCCTCGGCCCTCCCGGCGGTAAGCACTCGCGCTCGGCCCGCGCTCTCGCTCTCTCAGCCTGGTCCGGTCTGTGCGGTCGCTGGGGCAGCTCTGGGGAGGGGCCAACAGCAGTATATCCGGGGCCTCCGTGCTGAGGGCAGCCAGAGGCTGGGCCTGGCCACGCCTCCCAGGAGACTGGAGGGACATGCGAGGGTGAACTGGTCGACGTTTGAAATGGGTGGCGTGTGTCTCCTGAGAGGGGAGACACAGGCCTGCCCAGCACCCTGAGTGCTGGGACCATGTCTCCTGTCTCCTGTGCCCACACTCGCTGGGTGACGATGGCTGGTGATGTCAGAGACGCGCCAGCCCCGGCTCCAGCCCTGGCCCTGGCCCCCAGCCCCAGCCTCGGCCCCCGGCCCCGGCCCCGTCCGCCCTCGCGTGGCCTGCAGGACCTGGCTCCTGTGATTGCCCCCATCGCCTTCCCCGCACACACGTGACGTGCAGTACCAATCGCTGTCTGAGACGCAGCCCCCGGCGCTCAGATGCCGCCCTAGCGGTGCCCCCGCCCCCCACCCACCCCATCTTCCTCCCACACTGCTGGGACGGCCCACTGAGGCCTGGCCGTGGTCTGACCACCAGTGTGGGCGGGGCTGCAGCCTCAGCCCAGTGGCTCTGACACCAGCGTGGGATGCAGGTGCCCCACCTTGGCTTCCTGTTGCCACATCCAGGCTTCCATCCTTGTGATGCGCACGGCACGCTGGGTGGGGGGGGGGGCGGGGAGCACTGGCCTGGCCCCTTGGCCGTGGCCCCTGTCTCTGCTTCCGTGGCAGGAGGCCCGCCCAGGCCCAGCTGTCCCCACAGGCCTTCCTGCCTGCCAGGCTGGGGTCCCTCAGCCACAGCCGGCTATCTTCTCAGGCTGTGTCCCAGCCCCATCTTGCTTGAGGACTGCTGTGCCCCGCGGGCAGGCCTGGCCCAGGGTCCCCCCAGCTTCCCCCTCAGCCCACGCCTGTCCTTGCCAGGTCAGTTCTGCTCTTGGTGCAGGGACCACCCTCTTCCAGGCTGCTGCTGCCCCTCCTCCTCCTCCTCCCTCTCCCTTCCCCCTCCTCTTCCTCTCCTCCCATCCCCGCCCCCAGTCCGCTCTTGCTCCTCTAACACCACTTCCTCTCACGTGAGAACGTGCCGCACGCGTGCCACAGTCTCGCCGCGTGTCACCCGGGAGCTCCCATCACGCTCCGCAACAGGCTTCGGCCCTGTTTCTCGTCTGTCTCCCCCAGCGCGTGGGCGAGCCACGCCGGCCGGCCCCCGGCCCCCAGAGCAGTGCCTGGCGCCAGTGAGGGAGGAGCCACGCCCCCCGTCCCTTTCCTTGGAGAGAAGGGTCTGGTGCTTGAGTGAACAAAAATGAGGACCGTAGGGGACTGGGAGACCCCGGCCTCTGGGGGGCGCTAGCGGGCGAGCTTCGCAGACGGGCAGCTGGCGTTGCCAGGCGTCCACGCGTGCACGGACGTGGTCATTGTCAGTGGGCTCTGGGGTCGGGCAGAACCTGGGCGCTCACCCTCCTCTAACCAGGGCTCCGTCCACCCAGTGGGGGCCAGGCTAGGGGCAGGGAGCAGGCGTGCGAGGGGAGGTCTGTCTGTCATGCGGTGTTCAGGAGGACAGAGACCCCCCCCCCCCCCCCGTAGGCAGGAGCGTTGCTGCTGCTGTGGCTCGGGTGTGCGCCGGGCGGAGAAAGCCGCTTCCTTCTGCCGGGTCGCATCCTCTCTGAGCAGCTCACCGAGGTCCCAGGGTGCCGTGGGGCAGGGCGGGCCCAGGAACTGGCTCCTCCTCTTCTTCCTGCCTGGGGGGCAGTCATGGACGGAGACGTTGGCCTGACTTCCGGGGACACAGTGCTGTCCTGCAGGATCGCCGCCCCGTCTGTGCAGGGCGTGCTTGTCCCAGGGCCCTCGGTGGGGAGCCCAGGGCGGGTGTGGCCGGCCCCTGCTGCTGTCTGTCTGTCTGTCTTCCCTTTGGCATCCGCACAGCTTCTGTGCAAAGCAAAACGCGGTCGGAGGGTGTCCCAGACGTGCCAAGCTGGTCAAGAAGCTTGTGAAAGTGGGACTGAGGGGAAAAGTTAAAATACAAACTTTATTTCTCGGCCAAAACTCCATTAAATGCAAGTCGTTCTTGTAAGCGGTGTTGTGAGCCAGTTGGCCGCACGCCGGGAACGTGGTGATGTCCGTGCAGTCTTGTTCACGGTGTCGGCTGAAGGGAGCAGGTGTCCCTCAAGGCTTGTCTGAGCCAGGAGGCTGAGAGCAGTCGGGGGAGCGGCTGGGGACAGGCGGTGGGAGCTACCGCTCCCCCACCCCACGGCAGCTCTCCCGGGACGGCTCCCACCTGCTGAGAGGCGTGAGTGGGGCACTGCCTGTGGCCTTCCTCTCTGGGAAGCTGCCCGGGGGTTTTAGCCTCGGTGACTTGCCCAGAACGCTCCCCAGGGAAGCAGAGGTCATGCATCAAAGTCTGCAGAAAATGCTCTGAGCTCCCCAAAACCCCGGCCGTGACCTTGGCCCTGGACTGGCTCCCCTCGGCTCTGCTGGGACACTGCCCTTCTTGGTCGCGTGGCTCTGATCCTGCCTCGTCTTCGGGACCACCCGGGAGGGTCATGGGCCACCTCCCATTCCAGGACGCGTCTTCCCCACCCAAAAGGAGGTTCAGGCTCCGCCACCGCAGGCCATCAGTGCCGTCTCCTCCCTGCTTCGTGGACTTCTGCAGAGACGCCCTCATAGAACCAACCCTGGGCAAGTCTATCTAGAAGTATAGTTGTTAGAGTAATTATTTTTTTCTAATATTTTTACGTTTTGGTGATGGAAATTTGAAAACATGAAGAGGTGAGAGTAATAGTGCAGTGGACCCCACGTTGCCCGGCCGCCGGCTCATCTCGCCGTATCAGCACCCCGTCCGGGACCGCCCGTCCACCTCCTGCTGGTTTACTCTGTGGGCAGACGCCACCGTTTCACTGCACATTTCTAAAAGATAAGGGTTCTTTTATTCAAAGCAGAGAGCAATTGTACCATTTTCACCCCTAAGAAACAAAAGAAGAGTAGGAAAAAATCAGTGAACAAAAATGGGTGCTCTGAAAAGGGCGACCAGCTGGGCAGGCCTGTGGCGAGGCCGGCGGGCAACTGAAGGAGACGCAGAAGACCGGGCTCAGGAGCAGTCACGGGGCACTGCCACTCCCCTGACAGGACGAGAAGGACCCCACGGCGGTGCTGGGAGCCCCTGTGTGCAGCAAGGTGGAAGCCACTGAGCTCACGAGACGGAAAATGTGATCAGACCCGGAAGAGGCACAGAGGTGGAATTGTCCATCTTAAATTCAAACAAAGGGCCCAGGACCAGGTAGCTTCACAGTGGAGTCTGCGCAGTCCGTACTGATTATTCAGACCCCTCCGGAAGCGACCAGTGGCAGGGACACCTGCCAAGTCGCCCTGAGACGCCGTCCTGGTAACAGCTCAGCAGGACCAAGATGGGGGACGGTGGCCCCAGCCGTCCTGTGGATCGGTGACACCCCAGTCCAAAACCAGCTCTCACCTTCATGTCGGCTGCTTTTTTTTTTTTTTTTATTTGACAGGTAGAGTTAGACAGTGAGAGAGAGAGACAGAGAGAAAGGTCTTCCTTTGCCGTTGGTTCACCCCCCAAATGGCTGCTATGGCCAGCACGCTGCACCCATCCGAAGCCAGGAGCCAGGTGCTTCTCCTGGTCTCCCATGGGGTGCAGGGCCCAAGCACTTGGGCCATCCTCCACTGCACTCCCGGGCCACAGCAGAGAGCTGGCCTGGAAGAGGAGCAGCTGGGACCAGAACCGGCACCCATATGGGATGCCGGCACCGCAGGCAGAGGATTAACCAAGTGAGCCACGGCGCCGGCCCCTCGGCTGCCTTTCAACAAGAGTGCTGAGACCTGGTGGGGCAGGGGGAGCAGAGTCCGCAGGCGCCGGGACGGCGGAACCCCAGACACAGGGAGTGAGCCTGGACCTCCGCGCACGCCGTCCACAGACTCAGGGAAGGAGCTCAGGCCACAGAGCTCTCAGAAGAAGGCCGGGAGTGAATCTTCATGACGCTGCGTAGATCCGACTCCGCAGGCGCAAGGGGTGGGAGCGCTGGTGGACCTGACGCCTGCGAAGTGTGGACAGACAGCGCCTGGAACGAGGCTTGCGGACCAGGCTCTGGTCAGGGACTTTGTCCCCGATGGACAAAGACCTCTGACAGCAGTGGAAAGGCGACCCAGTTTAAAAACAGGCAAACGACTTGGAGAGACGTTTCTCCAAAGACATGCAGGTGGCCAGGAGCTCCCGGAAGAGCTGGCGACGCACCACGTCGGGGACACACAAGGAGAGGCACCGGATGTCCGCCGCCGGGCTGGGACCGGATGGGGGAGGGTGTTGGGGGGGCTGGGCGGGGCTGGGCGCTGGGGAGGAGGTCACAGCCGGCTGGGGCCCCTGCCCCGGCAGCACCGAGCGTCCCCGTGACCCAGCCGCTCCACTCACAGCAGTGTGTCCAGGAGAAATGGGAGCCCACGTCCAGGCCAGGTGACTCTTCATGGCCAACGTGTGGGACCCGTGCAGGCGCTGGTCAGCCGGCGGTCGGGGACTCAGACATGGCATTGTCACCGTGGAATCTTCTCTGGCAATGAAAGGAGTTAGTGCGGATGTGTGCGGCGACACGCGTGAGCCCTGAAGACACAGTGCCGGATGAAGGAAGCCCATCGCGAAAGCCACATGTCACGGGAAAGTCCCATGGCACAGAAGCCTTGTGGCGCGGTGCTGCCCGGTGAAGCGCCCAGGAGTCTGGAGGGGCGGTGGCCATGTGGTGAAGCTGTGGAGCTCACGGGCCAAAAGCTGCCGCGTGTGGACCTGCACTGAGCAAGCAGCCTACTGTGTGCGCCACGTCCAGCCTCGCTGCTGCGGACAGGAGTGCGCGGACGCACGGACGGTCGGACGGGCAGCTGGGCGAGCGCACAGCCCTTTCTGTCTCCATGGTCGGGTCACCATCGAGGTCTCCCGTTGTCTCCTAGCTGGCTTTGCATTTCTTTTTAAGATTTATTTATTTGAGAGACAGTTACAGACAGAGACAGACAGAGAGAGAGAGAGAGAGAGAGAGAGAGAGAGGTCTTCCATCTGCTGGTTCACTCCCCAGGTGGCCACAATGGCCAGAGCTGTGCTGACCCAAAGCCAGGAGCCAGGAGCTTCTTCTGGGTCTCCCACGTGGGTGCAGGGGCCCAAGCACTTGGGCACCTTCCACTGCTTTCCCAGGCCACAGCAGGGAGCTGGATCAGAAATGGAGCAGCCGGGACTGGAACCGGTGCCCGTATGGGAGCTGGCACTGCAGGCGGAGGCTTTACCCGCTGCGCCACAGCGCCCCCCCTTATGTAGTTGCATTGCTCTGCACAGGAGCGGTGGGGGCTGTTCCCCGTCTTCGGCTGCGTCACTGTCGGCCCGGCGTCTGCGTTGCTGTTTGCTGTCTGTGCCTTGTTCTTGTTGGGCAGGACGGAGCTTCCCGCATCGGGCTCGTGGGCCCGGTCCCTGGGCACGCATGTGAAGGGACCCTCTGTCCCGGCTCTCCTGTGAACCTGGAACCTTGATCCAACCCAGACTTGGTTTTTCCAGTTCTGTTTTGCTTCCAGCGACTCAGTTAGGACACTTGGAACGGGAAGCAGTCAGTCCTTTAACGGCCGTCTCTGCCTCGGCGGCTGCAGGGCCGTGAGCTTCGTCCTTTGAGTTGTGTGCGCCCGCTGGGTTACGCGGGCTGAGGAAGCCGTGCAGGGGCCACCTTCCTCCTCGAGGCTGTGCCCAAGTCACCGCCGCCTCCGTGACAGCTGGGTTCCCGCCGGCAGCAAGCAGCGGGGAAACCAGGCGCTGTGGCGCAGGCAGGATGGGAAGGGGCTTCTGCCTGCCTGGTCCAGTCGTGCAGGAAGGCGTAGCCAGCCCGGGTGGCGTGGTGGGTCCCTGCGCCACCGGCCCAGGTTCCTCCGGCCTCTGCTTTGCCCCTGTGTGTGGCGTTCATGCCGGAGCTGGTATCCAAACAACTGAAACAGTGTTGCTGCTTAGTAATTATTTGTCGAATAAACCGGTGAAGGATTAGTCCAGGTTGCTGCTGGAGCTCCAGCCATTACATCTGTATCCCAGCCAGGAGGAAGGGGGGGTTCTTCCTAGAAGGTCCTCACATCATTCGCTGCAGGGAGCGAGCAGAGGCTGCGCCTTCAGCACCCGGGTTCCTGGCTGAAAACCTGGGGCTCTGGGGACGTGGAGAGGAGGGCGCGGGGGAGCCTGCCTGCCCGGCTGGAACGGTCAGCCAGCCTGCTCACCATCCCGGCCCGCTGGGGGCGCCCGCACACACCGAGCCCCTCCGAGTGCAGGACGCGGACTGCGCACCTCTTCTGCTTCAGCCTTGCGCTCTGGGCGCTCAGAGCCGGGGGCGCCTCTGGGTCTCCCGCTGTGGGAGTCCTGGGGCGGGGGCACAGCTGGCCTAGACCAGGCCCTGGAGGGCCCCCATCTCTGCGCCCAAGGAACTGCCTTCGTCTCCACCCCTGCCCCGTGGCGGGAGAGTGGGCAGTGACCCTGGGCTGGGAGCTGTCTGCCCATCCCCCCCCCCCCGCCCCCTGAGCAAGCCACGCCCCCTTCCCCCCTAGGAGTGCCCTCCTCCCCTCCTCCCCAGCCAGGTCACCTGTAGCAGGCCTCTGCCCTGTTGTCTCTCAAGCCACGGTGAAGGCCACGGCCACTCAGGAGGCTGGGCCTGCTTGCACCGGGTCTCGGCTTAGCCTCCCCGCAGGCCCTCTGTCCGGGGGTCCGGGGGTCCGGGGGTCTGGGGCCCCGGGAGGGCGCTGCGCAGCCCCAGGCCTCAGCCGTGCCTCGTCTGGGCAGCCGTGCACTTGGGTTTCATTTCTGCTTCAGTAGTTGCTCTAATTGGAACTCTCCCTCCCTCCCAGCATTCCAGAGGCGTTGAGAATGGCACCAGCAGATTCAGGCTCCAGAAGCAAAGCTTGAACCACGAGAAGAACAGGCCCCTGGTAAGCCCCCCGCCATGCCCTCGCGGCCGCCCGCTCCCTGCAGGCTCGGAGGCGGCGCCCCGGCGTCTCCCGTGCGGCTCTCTCTGGACGGCAGGCTGCACTCTGTTAATCTGTTAATCTGACTGTTAATCACACCTGAACGCGGTTCAGCCACTCAACAACGGGCGCTGTCCCGGGCGGGGGACAGGGGCACCGGGACGCTTGGTCACCTGCCCTGAGTGCCCGGCCGTGGGGGAGTGGGCGTGCCCCAGGCCTGCTCTGAGGGGGGCCCGGGGGCAGAGCTGTGCAGGAAGTGAGGGGACAGCGTCAGGCCTGGCTGGGCGAGGTGAGGGGACAGAGTTGTTCCACCCCTCCCCCGCTTTGCAGCCGGGCACTGAGGCGTTGTGCACCTGCCTGGTGGGGGGGGGGGGCACAGTGAGGCCCAGCAGCCTCCCCGGTGGCTTGTGGGTGGACTCACGTCACCTCTGCCTGGCTGACCCCTCAGCCCCTAGGGACACAGTGGACCTGTTTTTTTGTTTTGTTTTGTTTTGTTTTGAGATTTATTTTATTTATCTGAAAAGTAGAGTGACAGAAGGAGAGACCGAGAGAGAGAGAGAGAATCTTCCATCTGCTGGGTCACGCCCCAGATGGCCACCATAGCTGGGGCTGGGCCAGGCTGAAGCCACGGGAGCCCAGAACTCCATCCGGGTCTCCCACATGGCCGCCAGGGACCCCGGCACCCCTCCGCTGCTTCCCAGGGGCATCAGCAGGGAGCTGGGTTGGAAGCAGAGCAGCCGGGACTCGAACCGGTGTCCTGGCACTGGGTGCCACTGTCAGCTGGGCTTAACCCGTCGCAGCACTGCCCGCTTTTTTTCCTTTATCACTTGGAGAAATGTATTCGTGGTGGTCAAAGCGCTACACCGGGGAAAACCGTACCGTGTGCTTTGTGGTCCTTGGGTTTGGGGCTGGCACTGTGGTGTCACACGGGCGTCGGTTCAAGTCCCGGCTGCTCCACTTCCGATCCAGCTCCGTGCTCATGGCCTGGGAAGCAGCAGAAGGTGGCCTGAGTGCTTGGGCCCCTGCACCGCGTGGGAGACGTGGATGCTGTGCCGTGCTCCCCACGTGCCTGTGTGTGTAGCGATTTCGTGTTTCGTGATTTAGGACCGACAGAGAGACCGACAGACAGCTGCAGAGCTTCCTTCGCTGGTCCACAGCCCCCAGGAACTCACTCCAGGTCTCCCACAGGGGCGGCAGGGACCCAGCCACTTGAGCTGCCACCTGCTGCCCACCAGGGTCTGCGCCGTCGGTTGCCAGAGCAGGGAACTGAGCCCAGGCACTCGGCCAGGGGGCGCGGGGTCTTCCCCGCGAGGTCAGACACTGGAGCCTGGCTGTGTTCTGACAGCCGCCTTGCCCTCGGGAACAGTGCACAGGCTGAGGCTCCACCCCCACGCGAGGTTCTGCAGATCCCGGAGGGGACCCTAGCAGGCAGATGGAAACCTGCCCGCCCAGAGGCCAGGAGGGGTGCCCCTCGCCCCCGGCCGAGCGCTTGGGAAATCTGCCAGGTTTCCTGCCCAGTCTCCTCCAGAAACGAGCGGCCGGGATTTGGTGGCAGGGAGCCTTGGCGGGGACGCAGGCCCAGGGCTTGCGCTCCACCGTGGCCCTTCCTGCTCACACAGGAGCAGAGGGTCTGGGCCCAGGGCCCAGGGTGGCCAGGCCTGTGGCCGCTGCCATCGCCACTCTCAGGTCAGAGCGCCCCCTCCTGGCTGAGGCGACTCCGCGCACGGTGTTGTTTTTCTGTGGCCAGCATCTCATCCAGGTCTCAGGAGTGCAGTTGTCAGGGGGTGGGGCCGCGCCCAGAGCCTGCCGCAGGGCCTGGGGGCGGCTGGGCCTCCGGTTCTCAAGCCCCCGGGGGAGTCCCGTGTTTAGCCAGCGCTGAGACCTGTGGATCTGACCCCCAGACCGGACAGCTCGCGTAATTCTTGCAGGAAGCGGGTAATCCCAAAACGCAACTGTAGCTCTTCGCTTCCGTATCCCTTCCTGGAATGGCCGCGGGGAAGCCGCTGGCGTTCACGCCTGGCATTAGCTGTCCCCGGCCTGGACCACCAGAGTGTGGTTAAACGTCAGGTTGCTAGTCAGAGGCGACCCTGGGCCCCGAGCTCGCACTGGCACTGCACCCACACAGGCTGCACCTGCCGCACCTGCCACTCAGTCCTGAATTTCTGGTTTTCGCTGGAAGAGAATCCTGAAGATCCAGGGTGAGGGCCCAGCCCATCACCGCTGCTTCTTCCAAAGCTGCGCTGCGTTCGGAATCCACGCGCAGAGGCTGCAGGGAGATAAATTCCGCGAAGCCAGTCTGGCTTCGTGGAGACTCTGAAGGTGTCTTGTTCATGAACTGTGGACCTCCGGCGCTTTCACGAAGGACTGAATTCACACGAACTCCACTCGAGGCGCCCCGAGGCCGGGGCCCCTGCGGAACGTCCGGATGTCGTGAGGGGCCTCAGGACGCTGACGCCCGGGGCCTCGTAGGGAAGTTCCGGCTGGCGTTTCCGCAGAAGTCACCTGCCTCCCCCCGGCCCCGTGAGGCCACTGGCAGCTTAGCCTCGCGCGTTTCTTCCCGGAGCAGAGCCCACAGCCACCAGGCTGCAGCAGACGGCTAAGCTTCCTTGGCGGCCTGTCCCAAAAGCCCAGTTTGGAATGAGGCGCGACTCCCCCTGCAGGCCACGCGGTGTTGAAAACTAAGTGGATGGCAAAAACTTTTGTACCAGAATAGACTCATCTTTTTTAAAAAAGAAAAAACAAGATTACTTATTTGAGAGGCAGAGTTACAGAGAGAGAGAGAGAGAGAGAGAGGTCTTCCATCTGCTGGTTCACTCCCCAGTTGGTTGCAATGGCTAGAGCTATACCAACCCGAAGCCAGGAGGCAGGAGCTTCTTCCAGGTCTCCCACATGGGTGCAGGGGCCCAAGGACTTGGGCCACCTTCTACTGCTTTCCCAGGCCACAGCAGAGAGCTGGACAGGAAGTGGAGCAGCCGGGACTCGAACCAGAGCCCCTGTGTGTTCCGGTGCCACAGGCGGAGGCTTCACCGCTGTGCCACCATGCCGGCCCCTGGACTCACCGTTTAATTCTGTGTTCCCCGCGCCATTGACCGCGTGCCCGTGGTGTTTCTGTGGGCGTCCTCACCTTCCTCTGTCACCCATGGCAGCCCCCTGCATTCTCTCACCTTTTCAGATTCCTGTCTCTGGGTGGGAGGACCCGGTGTGTCCGTGCTGCTCTGTGCTGCGCAAACGTGACCACGGTGGGAGACGTGGCCGTGAGGAGTGTGCCCTCACCCTCTCTCTGTCGCAGGACCCAGAGATGCAGTGCCTGCTGCTGTCGGATAGCAAGAGCTCCGCGCACGCCAGCCACATGGTCGTTCTGCCCGGGGACAGCGGGAGCGGCGTGGCCGCCATCAGCTTCCTGGGGGCCCTGAGGATTCCAGTGAGTGCCCCCCGGGGTGGAGGTGGGGTGAGGGCGAGTCCGTCAGCCATCTTGAAGACGCCATCCCAGCCCGGCGTTCCCCGGGCTGGTGAAGCCCCGGCGTGGAAGGCGGAGCAGCCGGGAGCTGCTGCCGCGGCCTTTACTTGCCCCCACTAGGCTTCCGTTGTTCTGAAAGGGGTTTGCTCTGGTTAGAAATGCAGTATTTCATGGACAAATAGGACTCTGGTCTTAAAGGGGAAAAAAAGAAAAAATCCGGCTGCTCTAGACCGGCACCTGTGCGACGGTGGCTGGGGAGCTGAGGCCTGACCCCCGACCCCCCACCCCCGACCCCCAAGCCCATCCTTCTGGGCACTCACCCGCTACCCTGCTGGCCCGGAGGCCTCGGGAGGGGGCGCGGACCTTGGTGCTGCTCTGAGCCCCAGCTGAGCCCAGCCCCGGGAAGTCCGTGCGGGTGCTTGGGAGGGGCCTGCAGCACGGAGAGGACCCGGCCCCGGGGCTGAGTGCCCGCGGGAGGACAGGCTGGCGGACACGCGCTCGGTCTGCCAGCCCCGCGGGCCTGCTGGGGGACAAGGGGCCACGGGGAGCACAGACACGGGAGGACGGGAGACTGGCCCGCAGGGAGGAGGAGGGAGCGGCTGTGCCGCGTTGGGGGCGGCAGAGCCGACGACTTCCCGTGGCTCCTGGTTTTTCCGTTCCTGACTCCACCACTCCCACAGCAGATAGTGGGGAGCTGCAGAGGGCGAGGAAGGCGGGGAGCAGCCTGTGCCAGGGAGCCAGGTGGCACCGGCTGTCCCAGGCGCGCCGAGGCCAGGCCATGCCCGCTGGCACTGTCACCTGCCCAGAGCGCTCCCACACAGCCCAGCCGCCTTCCCCAGGCCCTGCCTCAGGTTCAGGACAGAGAGTGCTAGCAGGGTCCGGGAGACACTGGGTCCCCGCAGCGGAGCCTGAGCCGGCGGCAGCCCGCGGAGAGCGCTGGGCCGGGCCCCTGGGGCAGCCTGAGGTTTGAAAACCCGTGTCCCTGCTAGCAGCTGGTGACCTTCTGCGCCACGTGGCGCTGGCTGCCCCAAATGCTGTCTGAAAGTAGGGCGCACACTGGCAATGCCATTGTGGGAGGCGTATGGAGGTGGGGGCAGGCTTGGGAGGCCTGGGCTGCCTGCCTGGCTGTGTGCTGCTCTGGGCATGAAGACAGCTGATTTCCCGGCAGCCCGGTGCGCAGGCCGGCGCCTGGGGGCACACAGCGACTCCCGCGCGTGTCCCCGCACGCCTAGGGCAGTGCCGACGCTTCAGTTTGCTCCATTTCAAAGCGAGAGGAATCGAATGTGCACCTTTGCCCCGTTTTGACGGGGGTGCCGAGCCCAGGTAGCCTGGACATGGGCGGGGGAGGGGCAGGTCCCAGTGCTCCTGGATCCCCCGCCCCTGCTGTCCTAATGGCACCTGCAGTCACTGTGCCACCGGTGCTCACCCCACGCCCATCTCAGGGGTCCTTCCCTCCGCTCGCCGTTGTCCCCCGCATCCCCTGCTGTGTGTCACGCGTGGCAGAGTGGCGGCCCCAGGCCTGGCGGAGCCGCTGCTGTGTTTCGGGGCAGTTGCGCAGTGCTCCAGGGAAGAGGACGCACTCGGACCCTGGACCACCCCCCGCCACGCCCTGCTCTGCCTGAGCTCCCGACCGGCTCATGCCAGAGAATCAAATGGCCGTGTGTTTCCACTGGAGAGAGAGGCCGACTCTCCAGCTCCAAAAGCCGCCGTGTGCTGGGAGTGCGTCCCTGCCGGCCACGTCTCCCGCCGGCTCGCACTCCTCCCGCCCTGGACAACAGGGCCGTGGCCAAGCCCGGCCAGGTCTGCGGAGGCCGGGCCAGCGGGCGGGCGCTGTGGCGGGTGAGGCCAGCCGGCCGCCTTCTCTTGCAGGGCGTGATCGAGTTTTCTCTGTGTCTGCTGTTCGCCAAGCTGGTCAGCTACACCTTTCTCTTCTGGCTGCCGCTGTACATCACCAGTGTGGGTGAGTCCCCCCGGGGCCCAGCCGTGGGAGCTGCCCCTCCTTTGCTCCTCGGCTGTCTGCAGCCCCGTGTGGGCCACACGGGTGCCTGGAGAGCCGTGCTCTCGAACTGCACACGGAACACAGTTCAACACAGAATTCAGCTCTCAGACTTCCCAACCGCCGGGGCCTCAGGGCTGGCACGTGGCGTCCCAGCCGTGGCTCCGTGGCTCTGTGGCTCGGGGCCCTTCCTCTTCTGGGGCCGCCCGCACTGAGCGGGGGCAGGGCCGCTGGGATCCGAGCCAGGAAATCCTTGAGGAGCTGACCCAGGCCCTGCTTCCTGGAGACGCACGTCTCCCCTTGCGGGGACGGAGGGGCGGGGACACTGTGGCTGGGGATGGGGACTGGGGGGGTGGAGCCTGCCCCTCCGCAGTGTGGGCCCCCTCCCTTGTGTGTGGCCCCCAGGAGAAAGGCGAGCGGGGATCAGCGACCCTCAGAAGAAGGGCTCGCTGCGTGGAGGAGTTGGAACCACAGGCTGATGGTGGGGGTGGCCGGGCCCACAGCAGCCTCTGGGCCCTGGGTGTTGGGGAGAGCGAGGGGGAGGAGAGCCCCTGCTTGTCCTTGTCTCCTGTAAATCCGAGTCGGCCAGCCATTGCCACGGGCCTGCGTCACGGTGTCGCAGCTCCCTGGTCAGCCAGCCACCCA